>NW_007023302.1:0-897 GCF_000164805.1 Carlito syrichta
TTCTTTATTCTTTGGGGAGGGGAGGGCGATTGCAAGCCTTGGCAATACACTCTATCAAGAGGTAATCGGTCTCTTTGTCTTTTTGGCTTCATCTATTTTTTTGGAAATTCTCAGAGTACCAAACAGCACACAGGCAGGAAAAGCCACATGGGCTCGTCAATGAGCCACTCAACTCAAATCCTAAGAGATAGGTTGGTGTGAAATTTCAGTTATGAAGTCAGTGTAGCACCAGCCTTCTGATAATGTGTGTGCTTCATGAGAGTAGACATGTGTGTTGGCTAAATTTCCCAAGTCTCTTCTACTATGCTTTAGGGTCAGCCATGAGTCCACTTCATATGCATTTCTATCATAGTCATCTTAAAACAACAGATTCTCTTTTCATAACAAGAATGATCAACATAAAGGAGAAATGCTGTGCATGATGATACAGGGAACAACGACACAAGGTCATCCTATGATCGCAAGACACTGAGTGAAGTAAAGACTAATGACACCACTGGACGGAAATCAGTGGGAAAATCCAAAGTTTGCTTACTGAAAATAAGTAAAGAAGTCTTTTATTCTCAGTGAAGTGTTCTAATGCTTTCAAATATATCTTCCATGTTATTTCCCATAATTTAAAAGAAGGCCAATCCTGTCAAACTTTCCCAATTTCTTTCTTGCTGTTCCTCCCTATTTCTTCAACCACAGTGGGTCGAAGGCTCCACTGTCAAGTGATTCGAGCCTGTTTCCTGATTAATTAACCTACATAGGAGTTCAAACATCGACTGAGGTTCTATTGCAGAATAGCATAGAATATTAATAGAGACACTTGGACGTGAATATGTTGTATCCTTTGTTCTTGTGCCATAATGAGCTCCATTGAGCTCTTTGACACCAGTACACAGAAGAGGGTGG
>NW_007023302.1:3056-4824 GCF_000164805.1 Carlito syrichta
CTAGCCATTACCTTTAATCTGAAATAATAAATAACACAAGTATTAAAGAGAAAAGGTTTGTCAGACTCTTTAATAATTGGATAGATATTTAGAATCAATAACAACAATGTAAAAGAAGAGATGCATTTATTTATTTGATCACCTCTAGGGTAGAGCTAGCAGTAATATAAATGGACAGATTGAATGAAGTAAATTTTAACAATGTCAAAGGATATATGTGTATATACTTTTTAATTAGTAAACTTTATTTTTTAGCGTAGTTTTTGGTTCACAGCCAAAGTAAGTGGAAATCCCAAGGAGTTCCCATAAACTCTCTGACTTTGCACATGCCCAAAATCTGACACTTTCAACATCCTGCACCACCTGGGGACATTATCAGAACTGATGAAACTATATTCACGCATCATCACTCAAAGTCCACTGTGTTTTCATTAGGGTTCACTGTAGATGTTGTACATTGTCTAGGTTTTGATGACTGTACAATGACATGTGTTCACCACTGGAGTACTGTATAGAATAACTTCACTCCCATACAAGGCTTCTGTACTCTGCCTGATCATCTCTCCCTACCCCCAATCTCAGGGAGTCACTGTCTCTATAGTTCTGTCTTTTCCAAAATGTCATAGCAATTATGACAATATGTCACATAAAGGCTACAGTATGTAGTCTTTTTTGACTGGCTTCTTTCACAGTAATATACATTTAAGCTTCCCCATGTCTTTTCACAGATTGATAGCTTATTTCTTTTCAAGCTCCGAATAATATTCCATTGCCTGGATGTACCACAGTTTGTTCAAATGTTGAACTACTGAAGGACACTTATTACTCCCAAGTTTTAGTAATTATGAATAAAGCTTCCATACACACCCATGTGCAGTTTTTGTGTGTCATAGCTTTCAGCTTATGTAAGCAAATATCAGGGAATGAAGTTGCTGGATCATATGGTAAGAGTATGTTAGTTTTGTAAGAAATTGCTAGACTGTCTTCCAAGTGGCTGTACCATTTTCAGTCCCAGCAGCAAAGAGTGAGAGTTTCTATTGCCCCACATCCTCCTCAACATTTGGTGTTGACAGTGTTTCAGATTTTGACCATTTTCTAGAAATGATTTCTCATTGTTGTTTTAATGTTCAATTCCTTAGTTATATGTGTTGAATATACTTTATATGCTTATTTCCAATTGTGCTACCTCTTTGGTGAGGTTCACTTAGGTTTCTTGCCTATTTGTAATTGCATTGTTTGACTTTTTATTGTTGATTTTAAGAGTTATTTATATCTTTTGAGTAGCAGTCATTTATCAAAGGTGTCTTTTCAAATATTATTTCCCAGTCTGTGGTTTATCTTTCCATTCTCTTACCAGTAACTTTCATGAGCAAAAGTCTTTAACTTTAATGAAGTCTTGCTTGGCAATTATTTTCTTCATAGATTACAGTCTTGGTGTTGTTTTTACAAAGTCATTGTCATATGCAAGGTCATCTAGATTTTCTTCTATGTTATCTTTTAGGAGTTTCATAATTTTTTCTTTTACATTTAGCTAGATGGTCCATTTTGAGCTATTTTATGGGACAGCTATAAAGTCTATGCCTAAATTTATTTAATTTCTGCAGATGGATGTTCAGTTTTCCAGCACCATTTTCTGCTCCTTTGCACTCTTTGCTCCTTTATCAAAGATCAATTGATTACATTTATGTGCATCTATTCTGTTCTGCTGATTTACATATCTATTCATTCACCATATTACAGTTTTGATTACTACAGCTTTATAGTTAAA
>NW_007023303.1:0-5526 GCF_000164805.1 Carlito syrichta
CCTGAGTGACAGAGTGAGACTGTCTCAAAAATAAATTTTAAAAAATGTAAATTGCTTCCTGTCAATGAACTCAATGAACTACAGGGCACATTTTCTGGTGTGTTCTGGGGAATGTGAGAAAAGGAGGGGCATTTTCACATCTTCTTGCAGATACATCATTAAAGACCGGTGATGAGTAGACAGGGCAATACACACATTGACTGTCATCTTGTTCCCCCTCAGGACTTAACTTGCACCGAGAAGTCGTCTCATACTTTTCTCAATTCAATTCCAGCCAACAAGCCCCATCACATTATTTTTCAGTTTGTAAATGATCAGTTTTTGTGCGCAAATTTATTTCTTTTCAGAAGTGTAGTCATCCCATGTACAATTTGACAGTGAAGAGTCCCACGACGCAAATCTGTTTCTGTCTATGTTAGTGCTCAGATGATGAATTCTATCAACCTTGCCCATTCTACTTTGGTTGTAATGTCATTTGCACATATTTGGGACTTTCAACTTACTCTATGATTGTGGGTCTTTAGTCAGTATAGTTTTCATTGTTAAACAGGTCAAGTATCACCCAGTATCCAGTTTCTCTTTCCTTTAGAGTACCGCAAAGGATTATATTTTCCCTCTTCCTGGAAGCTAGGCAAGGACATGTGACTAATTCCAATTAATGAATGCCTTTAAAAAAAATCAGAGTCTCACTCTGTTACCCAGGCTGAAGTACAGCTTACTGCAGCCTCCACCTCCTGGGTTCAGGCTATCCTTCTATCTCAGCCATGCAAGTAGTTGGAACTATAGGCATGTAATACTACACCCAGCTAATTTAAAAAAAAAAAAATTTTGTAGAGACCCAGGTCTTGTTATGTTGCCTGGGCTAGTCTCAAACTCCTGGTTTCTAACAAGCCTCCTGCTTTGACCTCCCAAAGTGCTGGGATTACAGGTTGAGCAACAATGCCTAACTAATGAATGCTATTTTAATGAAAATATTTCTCTAACAAAGAAGATATAAAGATCAAGAAACATTCAATTCCAGCCAACAAAATGATAGCTCTTAAAGTTCATTGTGATGAGATCCCTATGAGCTCATCAAGCTGTGAGCTCTCTGGGGGCAGAGCTAGCTGGGAACCACATACCAGATGCCCAAGACATGTCTGCAAGACAGAAAGGTTTGTTGTTCTTTAAGCTCACTTAGTCTAATGGTCCTACTCTGGGTATTCAAAAGCCAAATTCTACACACCTGCTCTCAAATTTATTCCCAAGTTACCTTTAACCTGAAAGGCATTTCTCACCTTCTCCCAGATGATCAAAGAGATTGGGGGAAGGGAAAAAAACCAATCAACTAAGGTGAAGATGCAAATATCAACAGGCTGAGGGTTAATGGCAGCAATATAAGCCAGAGGCAAAGTATCCCCCAAACCAGAGAAGCCTCAGTGGCATGCAGAGCAGCAGAGAGCAAGCTAGACAGGAGTATCCACACTGCCTCACCTTCCACTTGTCCAGTGGGGAGAGTGCTACCCCATTGGAGCTGTTAAGGTAGGACACCAGCACCTTCAGAATGTTCCGAATCTACAGGAGGCCAGAAGATTAAAAAAAAAAAAAAAGATGGGGGAGAGAAAAGCAACTTAGAGAGGCAAGAAAGTCAGGAAAAGAGGAAGAGGTAAGTTCAGGGCAGGGTAATGGAATGCCGCAGAAGAGCAGAGATCGACACCAGGGCCTGTGCTATCCTCCACACACGGCTACTTGCTGCCTTGGCAAGAGGCAGATACAGATGGAAAAGTCCCCCAAGTGAAGCAGTCACAAAGAATGGAGTTACTTGATCTATTCGTCTCACTAGATCCTCTCCTCAGGCCCAGGATGTGGAAAGATGAAGTAAAAACCAGACTTCTCAGCAAGGTTCACTTGAACAGAGGGTACAGCTAAACAAGTTTCAGAGCTGCCAACCTGATCCAACATCATCATCTTACAGAGGAGAAATTGAGGACCAAGGAAGCAAGTGATTTTTCTGTGATCATCCAGAAGCTGGTAATAAAGATGGACTTGAACTGTTTTTTCCTAATCCTAGTACCCTTTCCTCTGCACATCCAGGGGCTCTATTGCTGCTTTCTAGACGGACAGCTTGATGGCAAGTGGCTATTCTCACTAGCCTGGCTTCTCCTTGAGGCTGGGGATGAGGAACATCAAATAGCAACTGTTCACACCAGGCCCTGTATCAGTGACTGATATAAAAACAAACAAAATCAAAGTCTCATTTAAACTTCTTTAGTATAAGTAACACAATATTACCCCTTTTTACAGATGGGAAAACAGCGGCCCAAAGAGTACAACCAATTTGAGCTAAACCGTATCACTAGTGGAGGAAGAGACAGAATTCTAACCCAACTTATTTTTTTAATTTTTTAAATTTTTTTATTTTTATAGAAATGGGGTCTTGCTGTGTTGACCAGGTTGGTCTTGAACTCCTAGACTCAAGGGTTCCTCACAGTCACTATGGTACCCATCAGTGAAGAAGGCATCTCACTGGAGCACAAGTCAGAGAGAAGAGCCAATCATTGGGATAGACATCAAAGAGAAGAGCCAGTAATTGGGGCACCCATCCCATAGGAGGTCAGTCACTTGGTTACCCTCACAGATGAAGGCCAGTCACTGAGGCACCAAACACAAAGGAGAGTCAGTCACTGAGGCACCTATCTCAGAGGAGGGTCAGTCACTGGGACAGATAACACAGAAGGAGGGCATTTCACTGGGGCACCCATCACAGGGTCAGCCACTGGGACAGATATCACAGAAGGAGAGCACTTCACTGGGGCACCCATCACAGAGGAAGGCCAGTCACTGGGGCACCCAACATAGTGGAGGGGCAGTCACTGGGGTAGTCATAATTGAGACCTAGTAGTTGGAGCACCCATCACAGAGGTGATCCAGTCAATGAGGCATCCCTCACAGAGGATAACTAATTCCTGTGACATCCACTCAGAGGAGGGCCTGTCACTGTGACACCAATAGCACAAGAGGGTCAGTCACTCAAGCAACCATTATGGAGAAGGGCCAGTCATAGGACAACCCTCAAAGAGGAGGGCAAGTCACAGGTGCACCAATCACTGAGGAAGGTCAATCACTGGACACTCATCACAAAGGAGGGCCTCTCTCTGGGACACCCATTATGGAGAATGCCAACTACTGGTACACCCATCACAGAGGAGGGCTAATCACTGGGGCACCCAATACGGAGGAGGGCCAGCCACTGGGGCAGCCATAAGGGAGGAGGACTAGTCACTGATGCATTCATTATATAGGAAACCCAGGCACTGGGGCAGCAATTGCAGAGGAAAGCTAGGCACTGGGGCACAAAGGAGGACCAGTCACTGGGGCATTGTTCACAGAGGAAGATCAGTCACTGGGGCACCCATCAGAGTGGAGGTGTAATAACTGGGCACACATCACAGAGGAGGACCAATCACAGGGCCACCCATCACAGAGACATGACTGTCATTGGGACAGTCATCACAGAGGAGGGGCAGTCACTGGGGCACCCATAACAGAGGAAGGCCAGTAACTTGGGCACTCATCACAGAGGAGGGCTAGTCATTGACCCAATGCAGAGAAGTTCTAGTCACTGAGGTACATATAACAGAGGAGGGCCAGTCACTGAGGCACCCATTAGGAGGAGGTTCAGTCACTGGGACAGCCTTCACATAGGAGGACCATTAACTGGGACCCCGATCAAAAAGGAGGTGTAGTCAATGGGCACTGATCACTGAGGAGGGCCTGTCACTGGGACACCCACTGCAAAACAAGGCCAGCAATTGGAACATAAATCACAGAGAGGGCCAGTCACTGGGCAAACAATACAAAAGATGGGCAGTGTCTGGACCACCCATACTAGAGGAGGGGCAAAATCACTGGGACACCTATCACTGAGGAGGCTCAGTCACTGGGGTACCCATCACTAAGGTAGGCAAGACAAGAGGCACCCCTCACAGAAGAGGGCTAGTCACTGGGCTACCCATTATAAAGGAGGCCCAGTGACTGGGCCATCTGTCACTGAGGAGACCCAATCACTGGGAAACCCATCATAGAGAAGAGCCAGTCACTTGGGAATCCATTGCAGAGGAGGGATGGTCATGGGGGAACCTTCTCACAGAGGAGGGCTAATCACTCATACACCCATGCACAGAAGGTCTAGTCACAGTGGCATGCATAACAGAGGGCGGTCAATCACTGAGGCACCATTATAGAAGAGGGCCAATCATTGAGACAACCTTTACAAAGGAGAGCCATCACTGGGGCATTCATCACAGAGTAGGTGTAGTCAATGGGCACAGATCACAAAGTAGGGCCTGTCACTGGGACAGCCATCACAGAAGAGGGCCAATCATTGGGACACCAATTACAGAGTAGGGCCACTCACTGGGCAAAGACCACAGAAAACAGACAATCACTGGAACACACATAATAGAGGAGGGCCAGTCACTGGGGTACCCACCACTTAGGTGGACCAGCAAAGAGGCACCCCTCACAGAGGAGGGCTAGTCACTGAGTCACTCATTATAGAAGAGGCCCAGTCATTGGGGCAACTATCACACAAGAGAGGTAGTCACTGGACACCTACCAAAGAGGAGAACCAGTCAATGGGGCAACCATCACAGAAGAAAGTCAGTCACTTGGATCCTATTACAGAGAATAGCCAGACACTGGGGCACCCATCACAGAGAATGAATAGTCACTAGGGCATCCATTATGGATGAGGGCCTCACAGAGGAAAGCCAGCCACTGAGGCACACATCCCAGACAAGGGTCAGTCACTGAGACATCCCTCACAGAGGAGGGCCAGTCATTAAAATACCCATCACAGAGGACACCAATCACTGGGTTACTCATCACAAAGGAGGACCAGTCACAGGAGCACTGATTACATATGAGGGCCATTCAATGGGGCACAAAATGCAGAGGAAAGCCAGTCACTGAGAATGGCACCACAGGTGAGGGTCAATCATCGGGACAGGTATCACAAAAGAGGGCCAGGCATTGAGGTACCCATCACAGAAGAGGGGAAGTCACTCAGGCACCCATACCTGAGGAGGGTCTTTCATGAGGGCACCCATCACAGAGGTTGACAGTCACAGGGGCACCTCTCACTGTAACAACCACATAGAGGAGGGCCTGTCACTTTGACATTGATAACACAGGGGTCAGTCGCCAGGGCAACCATTATGGAGAAGGGCCATTAACTGGGACAACCATCACAGAGGAGGGCCAGTAACAGGGACATTCATCACTGAGGAAGGCCAAACACTGGAACACCCATTATGGAGGAGGCCAGTTACTGGGACCCCCATCACAGAGGAGTGCTAGTCACTAGGGCACCCTATATGGAGGAGGGCCAGTAACTGAGGCACAAATAACCAAGGAGGCACAGTCACTACTTCAGCCATAATGGAGGAGGGCTAGTCACTGAGCTATCTATCATATAGAAAACCTAGTTACTGGGGCAGCAATTACAGAGGAAAGCTAGGGAGTGGGGTACCGATAACAGAGGAG
>NW_007023304.1:0-1814 GCF_000164805.1 Carlito syrichta
CTAGCTTTTTAACTAGGTAGCAGATTGGCTAGACACCTGACTTAACGTGCTGACTTAACTAGCTACTCAACTGGATAGCCAGCTGACTAAACTAGCTGACTTAACTACTGGCCAGCTGGCTAGCCAGGTGACTTAATTGCCTAGCTATCTAGCTAGCCAGCAGCCATGCCAGCTGACTTAACTAGCTGACTTAACTAAGTAGCCAGCTGGCTAGCCAACACACTTAACTAGCTCTCTACACACCTAGACAGCTGAATAGCCAGCTAACTTAACTAGCTGACATAACTAGATAGCCTGACGGCTAGCCAGCTGACTTAACTAGCTACCTACCTACATAGCCTGTTGTCTTGCCAGCTTACTTAACAACCTAACTACCTAGCTAATGTGCTGGCCAGCGAGCTGACTTAACTAGGTGACTTAACTAGCTAGCCATCTGGCTGGCAAGGTGACTTAACTAGATAGATACCCTGATAGGCATCTGGCTAGCCAGCTGACTTAACTAACTGACATAACTAGCTAGCAATTTGACTTAACTAGCTGACTTAATTAGCTAGCTATCTAGCTAGTCAGCTGACTTAATTATCAGACTTAATTAGCTAGCTACCTAGCTAGCCAACTGGCTGGCCAGCTGAATATATTAGCTGACATAACCAGCTAGCCAGCATTGTAGCCAGCTGACTTAACTAGCTAGCTACATAGCTATCCAGACGGGAAGCAAGCTGAATTAAGTAGCTGACTTAAATAGCTAGCCAGCTGAATAGGCAGCTGACTTAACTAGCTTGCTACCTAGGTAGACAGGTGAATAGCCAGCTGACTTAATTAGTTGACTTAACCTGGTAGCCACCTGGCTAGCCAGCTGACTCAACTAGCTGACTTAACTAGTTAGCTAGCTGGCTAGCCATCTGACTTAACTAGATCTCTACCTAGCTAGCTAGCTGGCTAGCCAGTTGACATAAGCTGGCTTAATTAGCTAACCAGCTGGCTAGTCAAATGACTTACTGGCTTGCTACCTAACTAGCCAGCTGGCTAGCCAGCTGACTAAACTAGCTGACTTAATAGCTGGCCTGCCTGCTAGTCAGCTGAATTAACTAACTTGCTATATCGCTACCCAGCTGGCTAGCCAGTTGACTTAACTAGGTGACGTAAATAGCTAGCCCCCTGTCTAACCAGTTGATTTAAGTAGCAAGCTACCTTGCTAGCAAGCTGGCTAGGCAGCTGACTTAACTAGGTGTCTCAACTAGGTAGCCAGTGGGCTAGACTTCTGACTTAATCTAGCGACCTAGCTAGCCAGGTGTCTAGGCAGCTGACTTAACTAGGCGACTTTACCAGCTAGCCAGCTGACTAGCAGGCTGACCTAACTACCTAGCTACCTAGCTAGCCAGCTCGATAGCCAGCTGTCTTAACTAGCTAGCTACCTATGTAGCCCACTGGCTTGCCAGCTGACTTAACTACCCAGCTACCTAGCTAACCAGCTGGCTAGTGAGCTGACTTAACTAGGTTACTTAACTAGCTAGCTAATTAGCTAGCCAGCTGACTTAACTAGCTATCTTCCCAACTAGGCAACTGGCTAGCCAGCTGACTTAAAACGCTGACTTAGCTAGATAGCAAGCTGACTTAACCAGCTAGCTACCTATCTAGACAGCTGGATTAAGTAGCTGTCTTAACCATCTAGCTACCTAGCTAGCTATCTAGCTAGCCAGCTGCCATAACTAGCTGACTTACCTAGCTACCCAGCTGATATAACTAGCTGACTTATATACCTAGTTTCCTAGCCAGCCAGCTGACTGAAGTAGCTGAAATAACTAGCTGGCCAT
>NW_007023305.1:0-1004 GCF_000164805.1 Carlito syrichta
AAGTTCAGCAGTGAAGAGAAAGGAAAGAGATAGTGAATAGAAAAAGATAGTTTTAAAATTAATTCTTGGAACTGGAAAATCATATAATCAAGTGAATTAAACTAGAAATGTGAACAGTAAGTAGAATAAGAAGAAAAATTGGTGCTCAAAAATTTTAAAGAATATGTCAGAGACAGAGTTTGAACTGGAGAGGAATAACAAAGCCTAGACTATCAAATTGCCAGATATAAACTGTATTGGTAAGATACTCTAGTCTATATGCTTCCAGTTGGATTTCCATCTTACATTCTACCCATTATAAGAATTAATCTACAAAGTCAAGAATTTCCTATGTTTAAAAGAAAAGTCTTATAACCCAGGCTCTAATTTTCCTAACTATAATTCCCAGAAACAAATGCACAAGAGGAAATATAAAATTGGTGAGAGAAAAAGTCTATTGTCTATTTTTCTGGATTGGATTCATTACTCTGTTGTCCCTGTTTTCTATTTATCACATCAGGGCTGTTCAACAGGGATCCTCCTCACTGTCAATTTATAATTTTCCTCTTTTCGACCTGCTCACTCATTTTTAACAAAATAGTCATTCCTCTGACCCATATTTAACTCCATTTCCCATTGTTTTTCAAGATATTTAGTTTCTATTGATTCTGAGAAGCTTAGACATGCTCTTTATAATTTTTAGTTTTTATTATAAATATTATTGTGTACACCTGGTTGTTATTATCCTGCTTCTTCCCACATTCTATGGAATATTAGGCAAACACTGTAAAACCTAACATGGCCCTGAACCCACTGCTTAGGTACCAACAGATATGAGTAAAAGAACTAAGAAACAGCATTAAAAAAAAAGTTTTACACCTGTCAGGGTTCGGACAGGGTGAGGGTGAGATGGATGGAGAGAGAGAGAGACACAGCAGAGAGGGGCAGCACCACAGGAGCCAGCAAGCTGGAAGTGCTGCACTGGCAACCCAGAGATCTGAGTAGATGCAAAGAATTGCAACACA
>NW_007023306.1:0-744 GCF_000164805.1 Carlito syrichta
GACATGGAATGTTGCATGGAGGGAGAGAGAGCTAAAAATGCAGGGAACAGCATAAAACCCTGAGGTTGCAGTGAAAAAGGACAAGAAGTGTGTTTGTGTGTGTGTGTAGAGTCTCTGGAAAAGAGATTAGTGAATCTTCAAGATAGGCTTTGTTTCCTTGAGAAATGTCAAAAGGTTTACCTGCTTTCTTTACTCAAAATAGGACCCGGGGAACAGCAGCACTGGAATCACCTCGGAGTTAGAAACATGGCATCTTACACTTTGTCCAATTAAAACTTTTTTTTTTTGAGTCAGAGTCTTACTCTGTCATTCAGGCTGAAGTGCAGTGGTATGATCACAATGCTCACGGTTCACAGCAGCCTCTACCTCCTGGGCTCAGGTGATCCGTCTCAGCATTCTGAGTAGTCAGGACAATAGGTGTGTGCCACCATGTCTGTTTTTTGTGTGTGTGAAGATGAGGTCCTGCTATGTTACCCAGGCTGGTCTCAAACTCCTGGCCCACCTCAGCCTCCCAAAGTGCTGGGATTACAGGAGTGAGCCACCGTGCCTGGCCTGGCCTGAATCAATCTATTTGTCTATCTGTCTATCTATCTATCTATCTGTCTATCTATCTACTACCTCCCAGAATTCCTGTGGATTTCACATCCACATGACAGTTTGAGAAGCCCTGCTTTTGATCACGTAAACATGCCTCCTTCCCCACCACCTCCCAAATTCCAAACCAAATAATACAATTTGGTTTGA
>NW_007023307.1:0-1162 GCF_000164805.1 Carlito syrichta
TTGGAGTCTCACTCCATCGCCCAGACTGGAGTGCAGTGGCCGCTCCCAGCCACCGCAGCCTCGCCTGCTGGGCTCCAGTGATCCTTCCGCCTCAGCCTTCCGAGTAGCCGGAATTACAGGCATGCGCTACCACGCCCGGCTAATTTTTTTTTTTTATTTATTGTAGAGATGAGGTCTTGCCTGCCCAGGTGGGTCTCGAACCTGCGGGCTCAGGCCATCCACTCACCTCAGCCTCCGAAAGGCGCGAGATTACAGGCTGAGCCACCGAGCCCGGCTTATATGAATTCTTTATTGTAATTTCCTTGACTGAGAAAATGATGTTAACTTAATGGTTATTTCAATGTATCTGTAGATTGCCTAAAAGGCTAATTTTTAATTTAAAAGATGTAAGCATGTCATGGAAACAAGCAGGTCTGTTGGGAGCCAACATCTATAGCTACATGGCTGAGGCCTGTAAAGGCCCATCTGGAAGATCGCCTCTGACATAGGATATCAGTTATACCTATAATATTGGTGTGTGATTAGTGACCAGTGTGCATACATGGCAGTAAACTTATAAGTAAGTCTCTATACACCTGATGGAAAGTTGCACAGCAGAATTATTTTATATGACCTTGTCCCTTCTAAGTTTTACTTCTTTCTAGATATTTTTTAACTTCTATTTCCTGGTAGACTGGTTAATCAGCTCTTGTTCCCGAAAGCAGTTTCCCCTAGGGCTAAGATTAGAAACTAAATTACCACAATAGTTTTATCACCCTGCCTCTAGCCAGGCAGAACGTTTTTTTGTTTGTTTTATTAATTACCGAAACTCTGTTTGCTTCAGCCCATGGCCACCGACATGGCAACCATACATTTCCTTGTTCAAGAATATAATATGAATGATTTATTGAACATTATGGAAAACACTTTGAACGATCTGTATTGAAATTATGCACCTGTGATTTTAATGTAAGTTTTGTGAAGTACGTCATGCATCATGGAATTGTAATTGTTTGCTTGGAACTTGCAAGTCTCGTGATGGTCTTGTGATGCATAGTTTGTAAAGCGTGATATGCATGGAATTTGTACGCCCCCAGCAAGTGATTATCATACTGCTGGAGGGTATAGAAAATGGTATATAAGTTGGAAGTAGTCCGAATAAAATTTGGACTCAGTCCTGATG
>NW_007023308.1:0-1441 GCF_000164805.1 Carlito syrichta
CTACACTGCCACACCAGGCTCATTTTTTAATTTATTGTAGAGATGAGATCTTGCCAAGTTGTCCAGGCTGTTCTCACACTGGTGGGCTCAGACAATACCCTCACCTCGGCCTCCCAAAGTGCTGGGATTACAGGCTTGAGCCACTGCACTTGGCGTAGAGAAGTTTGAACTGAAAAAGTTAGAAGGCTCACATAAGTCAGCAATGTATTATTAGCAAATTTTATTATAAAAGTTACAGCAGACATAGGACCTTACTGATAAATTGACAAGACATTAAAGGACCTTGTGCAGTGGGTGCAGGTGGTTATCAAAGACAAGGAAAATGACCATTCCTTAAACTGTGAGGATACCAGTTCTCTCTGTTCACAAATGAAATAAGGATTTTATATTCCAACACACACCTTAATTACAACTGTCTTTTTAAGTTTATTAATTCTATAATTATTAGTTATCAACTGCTGAAGGTTGTTAGTGAACCAAGTCTGGCATGCACTAAGATCTTTGCATTGACAAATTCATCTATATTTTTCACCTTCTCATCTTATGTTTAACACGGAGAGAGTTTCAACTCATTTTACATGACTTGATATGTCTGATGACAGAAGCTGGTTTAGACTTGTAAATTCCAGCTCTGGGGTTCAATTAAGAAAGGGCCTGTGCTAGGTGGAGTCTGAAACAGATCTACATATACATTATTTCTGTTCAAGTTTGCCCTGGATGGCTTCTTGTGCAGTCAGATAAATGACTTCATGGCTAAACAACTGACCTTTGAAGCTTTTTTTCTGTCACTTTAAGCACATGAAAGAAATCTTCCCTTTACTTTCTTATCGCCTCTTATTCAAAAAGTATGCTTTTCCTATGAGAACATGGCTGCTTTCTTAAAACCTCATCTCATTCCATAGTATGTAGCACAACACTTATGATGTTCTGAATTAGAAAAAGTAACCCTAAAAGACCTGTAAATAACCAGGGGAAAATGGTAAGGCAGGCAGGCACGCACACACACACACAAAAACTGTCAAAAATGATAGATCTGTAATTTGGAATGTCAGGGAAGAAACAGACTGGGAGAAGCAAAATCGTTATGGTTTAGCCTCCTAGTAAAATCAATATGTCTTTTAGATGAAAAAAATCTATATAACCAGCCAGTTTCTTTGACAGGAAAAGGTAGAAAGTGAAAGTAGTTAAGAAAGCATACCAAACAGTTTTACAATGAGTCTAAGTACCAGTTATACCTACTCACATGCATCTTTGCTTAATATTTTTGAGGGTTTCAGATATTCTTTACACTCAATATTTATTAAATGTGGTTTAAAATCTTTTTATTGTGAAACAGATAAAACCACACAAAGGCTATGTGTGGCTTAATGAATTAGGTAGACTTACAAACTTGCAACTGCAGCTCATGTTGAGATAGAAGTTTGTTACCCATCCCAGAAGA
>NW_007023309.1:0-707 GCF_000164805.1 Carlito syrichta
AAGCTTATTACAAATGAGATTTCAAAGAAGGCTTACTTGCCTGCATCTCCATCACCTAAGTAAGGTCCTCTTTAATCTCTCATCTCAGTCTTTAATTTTTCTTTGCAGTATTTATCAGAGACTGTTTTCACAGTCTGTGATTACTTTATAAATTTCTATCTCCCACATTCAAATCTAGGTTTTGTGAGAATTAGGTCTGAGTTTGGTTTGTTCCCTGCTGCCCAGACTTAACCAAGTGCTTTCCCCACTACGTGTTCAAAACTCTTTGCTAAATAAATAAAGTGAGAGACTTTCTTTTCTTGCCCATAGCAGAAAATGGTTTTATTTATTTATTCTATAAAGTTTTAAAAGTTTCTCCAGTGTGCCAAAGTCTGTGAGAATTAAATGATAAATCAGACACAGACTTTAAAAAAAAATTCAGTCTAGTGGAGTATAAAGAACATGTATTCAAATAACTATTACAGGATATGGTAAGGGAAACCTTAAAACATTATAGTAAAATCAAATTTCAGTCCTACTGGAGTGAGAAGAGTAAAGGACCCTCACTAACCTAGGTCATGTGTCCTCCTAAGTCAGCTGAATTTAATTCCTATTATTACCTAGTATTACCTCATGTTTGCTTGGCTTCCAGCATTTCACTCTCTTGTGCAGCAGCCCTTTCCACTGTGAAAAGGTCAATTTCATAATGGCAAGAACACAGTATTTAC
>NW_007023310.1:0-1056 GCF_000164805.1 Carlito syrichta
GCCTTGTCAGATATACAGTTGGCAAATATTTTTTCCCATTCTGTGGGCTATCTCCCTGCTCTCTTGATGGTTTCTTTTGCTTTGCAGAAGCTTGTCAGTTTGATGAGATCTCACTTGTTTATCTTATTTCTTATGATATGGGCACTTAGGGTTTTGATCAGGAATTGGTTGCCAGTTTCAATTTCCATAAGGTTGTCTCTTGCATTTTCTAAGATTCTTATAGTTTGAGGTTTTATGTTTAGGTTTTTGATCCATTTAGAGTTGATTTTTGTGTGTGGTGATAGGTAGGGGTCCTGTTTCAATCTTTTGCATGTGGTCAGCCAGTTTTCCCAGCACCATTTACTGAATAGGTTCTCCTCTCCCCAGTGGTTGTTGTTGGAGGCTTTGTCAACGATGAGTTGGTTGAGGAATTGAGGCTTTGCTTCCAGAATTTCTATCCTGTTCCATTGGTCTATGTGCCTGTTCTTGTACCAATACCAGACTGTTTTGATTACTGTAGCCTTATAATAAAGTTTGAAGTCTGGAAGTGTGATACCTCCTGCTTTGTTTCTTTTACAAAGGATCGTTTTGGCTATTCATGGTCATCTATCTATGTTTGGCTATTCATGGTCATCTATCTATGTTTCCATATGAATTTCTATATTGTCATTTCCAGGTCTGAGAAGAATGATGTTGGTAATTTAATGGGTATTGTGTTGAATCTATAGATTGCCTTTGGTAAGATGGGCATTTTAACAATGTTGATTCTTCCTATCCATGAGCCTGTAATATTTTTCCATTTGTTTGTGTCTTCTTGGATTTCTTTGAGCAGTGTTTTGTAGTTCTCATTGTAAAGGTCTTTCACTTCTCTGGTTAGGAAAATATCGAGGTATTGCACTTTTTCTGTGACTGTTGCGAATGGGATTGTGCTTTTTATTTTGATCTCTGCCTGCTTGTTGTTGGTGTATAGGAATGCAACTGACTTTTGCATGTTTATTTTGTACCCTGAGACTTTCCCAAAGTCCTTTATAAGTGTAAGCAGTCTTTGACAGATTCATATGGACTTTCAAGGTATAG
>NW_007023311.1:0-690 GCF_000164805.1 Carlito syrichta
ACTGCATTCTCAATGAATAGCTTATCTTCAAATTTTGAGTGCAGCTTGTTGTTGCTTTCTGTGAACTAAACTGCACTTAATTCTATCTGCTGTTCTGTAATCTTGCATTTTCCTCCATGTTGTTCTTATTCTAAATGGTCTTTTAAAGTAACACTGTGGCTAATGACATGCAAAGAAACAGGTGAAATCCACATAAAAATTTTTAATAAAATACAAGTGGAATTAATAGTCTCTACCATTACAAAAATATCAGGATTCTGTCCTTTTTGATATAATGGTATGTGGCCAAAGTGAACTAACTCAGAAATAGAAAAACAAACACTGAATGTTCTCACTTATAAGTGGATCAGCGAAGACACAGAGAATGGTATAATGAACACTGGAGACTCAGAAAGAGGAGATGAGAAAGGGTGAAGGATCAAAATAATCACCTATAGGGTACAATGTCCACAAGTGAGGGTGGTGAGTACACTTAAAGCCCAGACCAAAACTATTTGTATCCCCTAAAGCTATTGAAATTTTTAAATGAATGAATAAATAAATATATTTTATACGTAGCATGGAGTGAGGTGACTAAGCCTGGGTTATTCTTCTCAACCATGATGATGATAAAATGTGAAATGTGCCGGGCTCGGTGGCTCAGCCTGTAATCCCGCGCCTTTGGGAGGCTGAGGTGAGTGGATTGCCTGA
>NW_007023312.1:0-667 GCF_000164805.1 Carlito syrichta
CAACAAAAGAGATAAGTGAACAGGTACTGAAATAACCTAATTTGCATAGGCAACATTTCAACTTGGTGCAAGCAATTTATGGTAAGGAAAAATGATATTCTACAACGACAAAGTAAGTACATGCTCTCCCTAGCAGTCAGTATCAGGGCACAGTATCGATGGAAGTGTCCCTCAGTGTCTGTTTCACTGAGGCAAATGGTAGAGGGAATAAAGTTCTGCTATGGCTCTGAAATGGGCTGAAGATGACTCACCACAGGGTTTCATTCCTTCTTTCTTCTTGTTTCCATTCCTTCAACCAGCAGTATCTGATGCCATGCACACAGGGGATGACAAAAAGTTAAACACTTCAAATATGGAATGCAGTTTGGTGTGGGTGAAATATAGGAGAGGAGAAGAGTTTGAAAAAGTAGGAGATGGAAAGAGGAAAATAAATTTTGAAAATCCTGCCATGGTGTTGAGACTTTATTCTGTAGACAAGGGAGAATCTTAATAAATTTTAAAAGCTGGGCTCAGTGACTCAGCCTGTAATCCAGCGCTTTGGGATGCTGAGGTGAGTGGATTGCCTGAACCGGCGGGTTCGAGAACTGCCTGGGCAACTTGGCGAGACCTCATCTCTACAATAAATCAGAAATTAGCTGGGCGTGGTAGCACACACGCCTGTAGTTCC
>NW_007023313.1:0-987 GCF_000164805.1 Carlito syrichta
TGGCTAGCCTTTAGCTATCTAGTTATGTCAGCTCAATAAGTCAACTGGCTAATCATCTTTCAAGCTAGGTAGATACCTAGTTAAGTATGCTGGCTAGCCAGCTCGCTACATCCTCAAGTCAGCTAGTTAAATCAGCTGGGTAGTCTGCTGGATAGCTAGGTAGTTAGGCAGTTAATTCAGGTGGCTAGACAGCTGGCCAGCTAGTTAAGTCAGCTACTTTAGTCAGTTGACTATTCAGCTGCATAGCTAATTAAGTCAGCACATTAATTCAGTTGTCTAGCCAGCTGGCTAGCTTGTTAAAAATCTATTTACGTTTGATGGGCAGACAGCTGGCTCGCTAGTTATTTCAGTTAGTTAAGTCAGCTGGCAAGCTATGAAACTAGCTAGTTAAGTCAGCCAAATATGTCAGTTAGCTAGCTACTTAAGTCAGCTAGCTAGCCAGCTTGCTAGCTAGGTAGCTAGCCAGTTATGTCAGCAGTCTAGCAAGTTGGCTAGCTTGTTAAGTCACCTAGATAAGTCACCTAGTTATGTCAGTGGACTAGCCAGCTGGCTAGGTAGGTAGCTTGATAATTAAGTCAGCTGGCTAGACAACTGGTTAGCTATATATGTCACCTAGTTAATTAAGCTGGATAGCCAGCTGGCTAGCTATGTAGCAAGCTAGTTAATTCAACTGACTGGAAAGCAGGCCAGTTGGTTACGAGAGCTAGTTAAGTCAGCTGGCTAGCAAGTTATTGACCTAATCAAGTCAGTTGGCTAGCCAACTTGCTAGCTAATTAAGGCAGCTAGTAAATTCAGTTGGCTATCCAGGTTGCTAGAGTGGTAGAGAGGTAGTTAAGTCAGCTGGCTAGCCAGCTGGATAACTAGTTACATCAGCTAGTTTAGTCACCTGGCTGGCCAGCAGCCTAGGTTGTTAATCAACTAGTTAAGTCAGCTGGATAACCAGCTAGCTAGGTAGTTAAGTCACCTTGTTAAGTCTGTTGCCTAGCC
>NW_007023314.1:0-780 GCF_000164805.1 Carlito syrichta
ACATTGGAAACAACTAAAACTAGAAGCAGGATGGTGGATACCTTTGAAGAGCGTCCTGTTGGCGGGGAAGATCGGCATCATTCTGCCTTTAACACAGGATTTGCATTGAGCTATCCTTTCTGTTTTCTGTACTTTTCTATGTGTGGGATATACTTAAATTTAACAACAACAAAAACACTCCTGCATTGAAAAAACCTTTTTTAAAAGTCTCTTCAAATCCAATTAGGAAGAGCTCCAACAGAAATACTCTTTCTTGTTATGTGGTTTGGAATCAATGAGTCCATGGCTGGAAATAATGGTACCACTCCATGATTTTCTATAAGGTCCTGTAAGAGAATCCCTTAGCCTGAGCTGAAAAATGTCTAAAGAGTGAGAAGGCTCACTTCACACCTCCAGGTCCCTACAGACAGCTTTGTTACAATACTTCTTGCTCATCTGAAGCCTCTGCCTCTGTAAATGTCTCCATTATCATACTCTCTCACACATCACTGTCTTTTCAGTTCTCTGTCAGCCAGCAATCTACACGGCCTTGTATTAAATGATATAAAGGCCCTGTCCACTCAGCCCCTCCCCCAAAAAGTAAACACCAGTCTACTTGGCCAAAAGATCCTCAGCCAAAAGAAGGGCACTTTATCAAACTTAATGAGATATCATCAAGATCACCCCATACCCTATTAAAAAGAGGGCAAACGACATGAACAGACATCTCTCAAAAGAAGATATACAGATGGCCAACAACACATGAAAAAGTGTTCAACATCACTCATCATCAGGGATATG
>NW_007023315.1:0-801 GCF_000164805.1 Carlito syrichta
AAGTTGTTAGATTTCTCTGTCATTCTCAGTTCTCCCATAATCAAGACTTTCTTCCGCTTAACATTCAAGACCTAAAAGATGGACAAAGAGTCCTGTGTTAGGGACACAGCAACGTCTCTTTGCAGTGCAGTAGGAAGCTACTTGGGATTTTGCATGTGGTCATTTTAAAGAGATAGGCATTCTGGTTGCTCAACTTTGACATGAAATCTGGGGTGAAACTTGGACTCCAGATGTGGCATCTTTGAAATAATTCATTTAAAAGATGCTGACAAGCTGTGGACCAGAACAACATCTTACAAACTTTGGCTGCCAAAATAAGACGATCTAAATAGGTGGTGAAAGACTTTAAAAATATTAGACCCTTCTTTGTAGTTTTTTAGTTTCTGAGTGCAACACAACTGCCTTGCCAGATGGTGAATTTTTCTCTTTTTCAGAAAGTAGCCAAGAATGAAGTTAGACTGAAATACATTTCTGTGAATGTTGGCAAGTAAGCAATTATAAATTAAAGCTACACAGAAGCAGGGAGCCTTTAAATATGCATTGAATAAGGTTTCCAAACTTAAGGGCCTAATTTTCAAAAGTCACAGCAACAGATGGGGCAGAAAAAGGTGGGAGCACTATTTCAGATTCAGTGAGACTAAGAGACAAGCATAAGAACTTGTAATGCAATGGAGGCTTATACCTCCAGTGTGCAATGTAGGTTTATACCTCTAACGTCTCCCAAATGGGAGGAAAACAGAAGCTATAAAGACAGTTACAAAAAGTTAAACATGGACATGAATATTCATAGTAGCATTATTT
>NW_007023316.1:0-711 GCF_000164805.1 Carlito syrichta
GCCAGGATGGCCAGACGCCAAGGAAAGCCGATATCCACTCACTTACCCAACTATGTCTGTCATCTTCCCATCTACTTTCCTCACCACGCTCTCCGACCTGGCCTGGCTCCCCCAGATGTCAGAATCTGGTTCCTCCCTCTGGAACAGAAGTCAACTCCAGATGGAATGACATAAGATCCCCTTGTAAATTCCCAGATCCTTGGAGGAAGTCTTGAGAAATCAGTTGGCAGCTTCAGTGTTAAGCTTTTCTAAGGGCAGGAATGCCTTGGAAATTAATCTTTCCCAGGTATATGAACCAGTTCCTGTTTCATTGTATCTTTCCCAGGTATATGAACCAGTTCCTGTTTCATTGTATCCTAGGATTCCAACACTTTGTGATTCTTTTCTTAGAATTGCTCTGAGCAGCGTCACCTAGGTTTGCTAAGCTCCTCCCCAAATCTCTGTCTTATCTGGGCATCAAAATCAGACTGGGAATCATATTTTAAAAACATAATTGGGAGGCTGAGGCGAGTGGATTGCCCAAGCCCACAGGTTCGAGACCCACCCAGGCAACTTGGCAAGACCTTGTCACTACAATAAGTCAAAAATTAGCTGGGCATGGTGGCATGCACCTGTAGTTCCAGCTACTTGAAAGGCTGAGGCGGAAGGATCACCTGACCCCAGCAGTGAGGCTGCAGTGGTCGGGAATGTACCACTGCACTCCAGTCTGGG
>NW_007023317.1:0-1090 GCF_000164805.1 Carlito syrichta
CCTACCCCCATAATCCCACCGTCCCTCCTCAGATCATTATTCTCACCTCACATTTATCTGGCTTGCAATATGGAGAATTCATATGCATATCTCAGTTTTAGTGTTCGGACACTGGTTCTGAGGGGCATGCCACTCAATGAATCATGCCCTAAAAAGTTGCAGTCGTCCTTGTAGATAGGACTCTGCCAGAAAGAGAGAGAAAGTCAGAGACAGGGGGAGGCTGAAAGGAGTGAGGGAAATGGGGAGAACAGGATGGGGTGAATGCACACAGGAGTGGCCTGGGCTGGCTCTGGCCTACAGGCCTAGCTATGGTGGTGGTGGGGTGGCCCTGTCCCTGTGGCAGGATGTGGCAAATGCTCAAATATATTTCTTGTATGATTGAGTGAATAAAGATAGAAACACATGTAGCTGATTCAGGATCAGCAGTTGGCCTCACCTGGGCTGACTGAATATCTCTCACTAGCCCAGCAGCAGTTAAAGGTATTTCCTTTTGAAAGGCAAGTTGCAACTTTAAAGACCCACCAGGCTCCGGGCAGGTTTTGTTTTAAAAAGGCCAAATTGCCCAGAGACTGGCCATTTCATGGAAATGGAAAAGAGTCTTATCTAAAACCCCCCTTCTGAAGTTGACGGTTAACAATCCAGCAGTTCCTGGAAACCATTTGTTCTTTGGAAAATCTAATTTTGCTGAGTACAACCTTGTAAAATTCCAAAGGAAGTATGTAATCACTCAACACGACCCCCTCCCTTACCTAAGCAAGGGTATAAGATCCCACTTCTCCTGTTCTGGGGCACTCGATTTGGATGCATTAAACCCTCGGGCCCACTGGGATGGCCAGCGTAATAAAGTGCCACTTCCTATAATAGTCTCGGTGTCACAATCTCTGTTTTTCCTGCTACCCCCTCTGTGGGAACTCCTCACTGAGCACGCACTCGGGTTCCTGACCTCTTTGGGCTGCTATGTCTGTCCTTCCTTTTTAACCTATCATGAAAGGACCCAGCCAGTGGCAACCTGGTTGCATGGAGGCAGGTCTTGGTTGGGGCTAGAGCTTCCAGATGGCCCCAGAGGAGGGTGGGGCATCATTCCTGAAGG
>NW_007023318.1:0-555 GCF_000164805.1 Carlito syrichta
AGATGCGTGTGTGTGTGTATGCGTGTGTGTGTGTGTGTGTGTGTGTGTGTGTGTGTGTGTGTTATGTGTGGCTATTGTGAATAGGAGTGTGCTTTTTGAGTCTCTTCCTGCTTATTGTTGGTGTATAGGAATGCAACTGTCTTTTCCACATTTATTTTGTAGTGACTTTGCCAAAGTCTTTTATTAGTGCAAGCAAGTTTCTGAGAGATTCGCTTGATTTTCAATGTGTAGGATCATATCATCAGCAAAGACAGATAGCTTGACTTCCACTTTTTTACTATTTGGACACCACTGATTTCCTTCTCTTGTCTAATTTCCCGAGCTAGGACTTCCAACACAATGCTGAACATGAGGAGTCAGAGTGGGCAGCCTTGTCTTGTTCCAGTTTTCAAGAGAAATGTTTCCAGTTTCTATTCATTTAGCAATATGTTAGCTGTGGGTTTATCATAGGTAACACTTACTATTTTGAAGTATGTTCCTTCTATACCTAGATGTTTGAGGGTTTTTATCAAGAAGAGATGTTTGATTTAATCAAAAACTTTTTTTCTGCATTTA
>NW_007023319.1:0-764 GCF_000164805.1 Carlito syrichta
CGGACAAGAAAGGCGATTACAAGCTCTGAAGGTCATAAAGCCCCAGAAAGAAAACTACTGCTAAACTTTCTGGAGACAGTTCAAGGTCTGTAATTTTGGACTTTGGACTAAAACTATCATCTTTGGCCTTATGCATAAGACTCATTGTCTGAAGGTTTACAGGGTTCTTGGCTTGTTTGTTGGTAAGAACACTAGATGGTGGTAACTTGTAGAGGATATGAAGCAGGTGTCCGGGTATAATATTTTCATCCTTTGCCTATCCGTCTCTCCTTCAGGAAATCTCATGACCTTTGTGGGGCAGGACCCCCACAGAAAACAAAAGTCAAACAACCGAATGATGCAAGTTGTGATAGAATTGTGCTAGACTTTGTGGTTTCCTACTACATACTCCTTTCTTACTCGTGGGTTGCTTTGCAGAAGTCAAGATGAATGGGCAACCCCCAGCACTGAAGAAGGTGTGTCCCAAGGACCAAGGAGGTGACCAGTGGCATGTGGAGAGACTCCAGGCTCTGTGGAGTGAGAGAAGTTGCGTCCTCACATGCTGCACACCACACAGTTGAGACAATGCTGTTTGGTGAATGAGGCTCTTCCAGCAGGGGTGTGTGCCCCTGGTCCCTGCCTATCCCAGATTTCTCTTCCATGTTTGGTGGCGTCTGGGAAGGGCAAACACTCCAATGCTGGGAAACCATCCACCCTCTTAACTGGGCCCTTTGTGGCCTCCTTTTCTCTCGAGAGGATCTTATGTAGCTTTTCAAGCCAGGTGG
>NW_007023320.1:0-736 GCF_000164805.1 Carlito syrichta
ATTTAACTAGCTATTAAGCTGGTATATGTAGCTGACTTAACCAGCTAGCTACCTAGCTAGACAGTTGACTTAACTAGCTGAAATAAATAGTAGGCCGGCTGGCTACCCATCAGACATAACTAACTTTTTAACTAGCTAGGCAGCTGGCTAAATAACTGACTTAACAAGTTGCTTTAACAAGCTAGCCAGTGGGTTAGGCAGCTACTAAACTAGCCGACTTAACTAGATGGCCACCTGTCTAGCAAGTTGACTTAATTGCCCAGCTACCTAACTAGCCAGGAACCTAGAGAGCCTAGAGACTTCTATAGCTGAATGAATGAAGTAGCCAGGTGGCTAGTCAGTGGAATTAACTAGCTAGCAACCTAACTACACAGTTGCATAGCCAGCAGACTTATCTAACTGACATGACAAGATAACCTAATGGATAGCCAGCTGACTTAACAGACTACCTACCTACATAGTCCGCTGGCTTGCCAGCTTATTTAACTACTTAACTACCTAGCTAACCTGATGGCCAGTGAGCTAACTTAAATAGATGACTTAACTAGGTGATATAACTAACTAGCCAGCTGGCTAGCCAGTTGACTTAACTAGATATCTACCCTGATAAAAAGCTTGTTAGCCAGTTGGCTTAACTAACTGACTTAACTAGCTAGCCAGCTGACTTAACAAGCTGGCTAACTAGCTAACAAGCTGACTTAGCTAGCTGACATAACTAGCTAGCTACCTAGCTAGC
>NW_007023321.1:0-833 GCF_000164805.1 Carlito syrichta
GATTATTTAGACACAAGAACTGCAATATCATGACAGTCTAACTGTTAAAACAGACGACTACAGCCGGGCTCGGTGGCTCAGCCTGTAATCCCGCACTTTGGGAGGCTGAGGTGAGTGGATTGCCTGAGCCCGCGGGTTCGAGATCCGCCTGGGCAGCGAGACCTCATCTCTACAATAAATCAAAAAATCTGCCGGGCGTGGTAGCGTGCGCCTGTAATTCCGGCTACTTGGAAGGCTGAGGCGGAAGGATCGCCGGGGCCCAGCAGGTCGAGGCTGCGGTGGCCGGGAGCGGCCACTGCACTCCAGTCTGGGCGACAGAGTGAGACTCCGACTCAAAAAAAAAAAACCAAAAACAAAAAAACCAGACGACTACCAAGTAACTAATGGGAGGCCAGCATGGACACTGTGGAGGTTGTGAACACAGGGATGAATCAGATGCACGGCAGAAGAGTTCTTCTGAGTTCTTTACTCAGAATAGCATGCAACTTAAAACGGAAGTCACAGAAAGCAAAACCATGGATAAGGGGATTTATTGTATGGGAAACAACATATGAAGTTGCAGGGAGAAGCTGCCACCTATAAGAAACAAACTCTTACCAGACACAGATCTGCCAGCACCTTACCTTATACTTCCTAGCCTCTGGAACCATGAAAAATAAGCATGTGCTGATCATACTCCACAAGTTTATAATATTTTTGTTGCAACAGCTTGAACAGACTAAGCATGTGGCATGGTACATAATTTCCCAGACTTTAAGTATCTGTATTAAATATAAAGTGTATTTTTGGTCAGAATAGAGCTAGTCCACTTTTTAGAATTTAAACTGGCAAAT
>NW_007023322.1:0-763 GCF_000164805.1 Carlito syrichta
GAGGGGGAAAGAGGGATACAACCACCATCCATTTGGTACCAGGTCCACCACCAGGGGAAAGATGGATGACTAGAGACCCACACCTCACCTACATGCAATTTACTTATGCAGCAAATATTCACGTGCATCCCACAACCCTAAAGTAAAAATACTTTTGCTTAAAAAAGAAGCATGAGGCCATCTTTCCATTATGCGTATATTCATTTATAATGCGTTTTAACTTTAAAATTACTTATTTTTTGGCTCGGAGGCTCAGATGACGTTTTGTTCCTTTTAATTTAAAGTCTAATCCTAGGATATATCTTAAGAGTTGGTTGTTTTAGATCAATTCTCCCAGGTACACAGGAGACAGAAGTCTTTTCAGATATGGAAATTCAGATCTTATTTCATTTCATAAAAGTTTTAAAAATATAATTTCAAATATTACATCTGTTAATCTTCCATTTGTTTCCCATTAAGTTGCATCTTATTGGCTCTTTCTATTCTTTACATCCTTTATTGAACTTTTGCAATATCTATATTTCCTTAGTTACCTTAGTAATTTGCTTTTCATTTCTGAGATGACTTTGTCTTTTCTCATCATTTTCCCTCTAGGATTCAGTCAGCTACTGTTTCACACATCTTCCTATTGATTATCCATTTCAATTGTGAGTTTTTTGAATGTCTGACTCACGGGGTCCTTCTGCAATACAATTGTTTTGCTTAATATCAGGTATTCAGTTCAGGTGTTGCATTTCATTTTTCCTCTGTTTCATGGTTTTCC
>NW_007023323.1:0-715 GCF_000164805.1 Carlito syrichta
CTCAACATGGTACTGTAAATCCTAGATGGAGTATTTAGGCAAGAGAAAAAAGTGGAAAAAAAATCCAAATTGGAAAGAAAATGTCAAATTGTCTTTCTTTGCAAATGACATAATCTTCTATTTAGAAAAACTTGAAAACTCCACCAAAAAACTGTTAGAATTAATAAACAAATTTGATAAAGTTGTAGTATACAAAATCCAAATCCAAAAATCACTAGCATTTCTGGTATTTGGTATTTTTTAAAATTTAGATTATTTTTGTAACATAAGCTTTACTATTATTATTACTTTAAAGATGAATACCTCTGCATTTCAAAGTAGTCATTATTAGTTAACTTTTTAATGAGATACTTTATTTGTGTGACTTTTAAAAATTTTATTTTCATTTTATTGCTATAAGAACACTTAACGCCGGGCTCGGTGGCTCAGCCTGTAATCCCGCGCCTTTGGGAGGCTGAGGTGAGTGAATTGCCTGAGCCCGCAGGTTAGAGACCCGCCTGGGCAGTGAGACCTCATCTCCACAATAAATCAAAAAATCAGCTGGGTGTGGTGGCGCATGCCTGTAATTCCGGCTACTCGGAAGACTGAGGCGGAAGGATCGCCGGAGCCCAGCAGGCCGAGGCTGCGGTGGCCAGGAGCGGCCACTGCACTCCAGTCTGGACGACAGAGTGAGACTCCAACTCAAAAAAAAAAAAAAAAAAAAAAAGAACACTTA
>NW_007023324.1:0-869 GCF_000164805.1 Carlito syrichta
GCCACCACACCCAGCTAATTTTTTTGACTTATTGTAGAGATGAGGGCTTGCCAAGTTGTTCAGAAAGGTCTTGAATATGTGAGCTCAGTCAATCCTCTCACCTCTGCCTCCCAAGTTGCTGGGATTACAAGCTGATCCACTGCACCTGGCCTTTCAATTTAATGATGTATACTTTCTACACACTCTTGCATAGACCTGATATTTTGCATGCATGTGTGCACATACACAAAATAGTAGACTTGTATATTACTGGTCATTCTCATATATTACTAATATGTTAGTATATGTTATACTAAGAATTCACCAATCAATTTTTCTTGCCTAATATGATTATATAACACTTTGAGAGTGCTTTAGAACCAGTTATCACTGGTTTTCTGTGATACATTTTTCATGTTTCAGGTCATGGTGATTGTCTGCTTTTCTATGGAAGATGTAGATAGGTTTCTGGGCATCTGCTTACAGTTTTCATAAAATTTTATCTTTGTGATTCAAATACCTATTTGTTCTTACTACTGTCTCCTTTTCTTGTAGGACTTTTATTATTCATATGAAATAAATTTAATAATTTTTCACAGTTGACTGTTTGTTACCCTCATACAGTTTTATTTTGGTTCTCTTTTCTTTAAGTAGATCATATTGTATCTTCAGAATCATGAGTATTTTCTACTAAAGTATTTTATTTTGTTATTTATTGATCAAATCCAGAGAAATTTCATTTCAGTTACTTTATTTTCATCACTAACATTTTCATAGTGTTTAAAATTTATTTTGTTATATTATCATTTCTTTTGAATTCCTTTATTTTTTATGTACTTCTATAAACACAGCTGTCTATATTTGTAATTGCTATGTTTTCTGAGTCCTTC
>NW_007023325.1:0-831 GCF_000164805.1 Carlito syrichta
TGCCCAATTTGTGGCATGTAAATAGGACATTGCTCTGAATAATATGATAACCAGGATTCTGAGATACAATATTAGCCTTTGCTAAAGTCCCTGTCGATTCCTAGGTATGAGCACTGCCTTAAGCCACGGATAATTTAACAAATGCCCAGATGTTTGCAAGTTACATAAAAACTGAGTTTCCTGGTTCCTCTTTAATAAAGCCTGTAGAAACTTTCAAGGCACACAGTGACCCAGATTCCTATTTTGTTCTAAGCAAAATGTCAAGATGTTTCCTGTTGGCCTGGAAGTCCAGAATCTGGTATACCCATAGAAAGATATGCCTGGGGACGTGGAATCTAAGATTCCTGGTTACCTTCCAATAATACCTCCTAAAAAATTGAACACCTAAACCCAAAGTCCTAATGACGAACAGCGGAGCCACTGTAGTTTCTGGAGTACGAGGAAAAACAGAAGTCAGGGCTTACATACAAAAAATCCGAGAGAATTACTTGTGTCATGAATCTGGAAGCAGAGGTTCCGAGTATCTAAATGGACTCGTAGTGCGAGATCCTCGTTCACAACTATCAAGAGTACCAGAGTGTTGTTATAGCCCAGGAATGATTGATCCGTAATATCCACATAACACATTGCTCTAAAACATGAGGGGTGCTCGTAGCCCAAGTCTCGTTTAGCCCTTAGCAAGACGCATTGTATATTTTCGGTATTGAGGACCCATGTAGCCCAGATTCCTTATTCATCCTTCGCAAGAGTCATGAAGTTTCCTGTATATGAGCACTCCCATTACCCAGATTCCTGCTTCATTCTGAGCAAGACTCCGAGATGTTTCGTGGG
>NW_007023326.1:0-919 GCF_000164805.1 Carlito syrichta
CAATGGAAATGAATAGAAATTAGGAATAGAAATTCCGGAAGCACAGCCTCAATTTCTCAACCATCACATATTTGAAAAAGCCTCCCCCAACAACCACAGGGGAGAGGAGAGCCTATTCAGTAAATGGTGCTGAGAAAACTGGCTGACCACATGCAGAAGATTGAAATAGGACCCCTACCTATTGCCATACACAAAAAATCAACTCTAAGTGTGTCAAAGACCTAAACGTAAAATCTCAAACTGTAAGAATCTTAGAAAATGCTGGAGACACCCCTACAAAAATCAGAAAAGGCAACCAATAAAACAAGATAGATAAGTGGTACCTCATCAAACTAAAAAGCTTCTGGAAAGCAAAAAGAACCATCAAGAGAGTGGGGAGATAGCCCACAGAATAGGAAAAAAAAATTTGCCAAATGTATATCCAGCAAAGAATTAACATCCAGGATTCACAAGGAACTCAAGCATGCTGAAAGGACAAAAACAAACCACATAGTTCTTTAAGTGAAAAGATGAAAGTTTACTATAGGTATATATGTATTTTAAAACACAGTATATTTAGAGTTTGGTATTATCTGATGATTAAGGTATCCACTGGGGGGGTTCTTGCAATGTATCACTTGTAAATAAAGGGAGACAACTGTATTGTGTATTTCAAAATAACTAAAAGAGTGATTTTTATATATTCTCACTTAAAAAATAAGGGCTTGAGGTGATGGATTTATTAAACTAATTTGATCATTATACAATATATACATTTATGGAAACATCACATTTTACTTCACCAATATATAAAAGTTATATTTGTCAATTAAAAACAAAGGCATAAAAATAATAACTAAAAAGGCTTAAGATATATATTTCAATAAATGTCTTTTGAAATCATGTGTTTCCTTTGTAGTTCAAGTAATAAAGTATACTT
>NW_007023327.1:0-775 GCF_000164805.1 Carlito syrichta
GAAAACTAGTGTCAAAACGTTATTATCACGTCACGTGTGTTTGTATGTGTGTGTCCATATGTAGTATCAATTGGCATCATCACTTGTTTATAGATATCTTTTTTCCTGCTTCAAAATTCCAATCTGCCATCAAAGGAAAAAAAATCACCGCTAGTGGGAATATTCCAAAGAATGGGCTGAGGAGGCTCCTAGCCCGGGTTGGAAGCCTGACTGAAGAGCTAGCTCAGGAATTTGGCAGAGACTTTGGCAGTGGGGACATAGTCCAGGTGTCATTACAAAACAATCTGGTTTAGGATGTTTCTACTGACATGGCCACCACTGGACATTTATCCTCACTGGCACCGATCAGCAATGGAGTCTTGTACCACTTCCTTTAGATGTAGGCATCCCAGGTAGAAATAGTTGTGCACACCAAGCTTACGTGCCATGTGCTGGAGAGCGGTAGATGGCAACGAGTGAATCCCTGAGGAAGCAGAACACTCTTTTCCTCGGAAATTCACACGATGAGAGATTTCCCCACAGTGGTCCATTACAAATGTATTTAAATTAAACGTTATTGATGCTATAGGTGTATCTTTGGATTCTTTTTATTAGTTAAAATGAGCATATACTACTTTTGTAATTGAAAAAGTAGAATATCGAATAATTGTAACAAAGAGATATTTTTATTTCAGGGTCCAAGTACAGAGTGAGTGTCTGCACCATGGTACAGGGGACACTGGAGGGAGTTGTTGCTCCATGGTCTCCAAGCAGGAGGATAAAGCCTTGACCTTTA
>NW_007023328.1:0-969 GCF_000164805.1 Carlito syrichta
TACCAATGAGTAAAAATTTGGTCTATACTATTCTTTTCATGTTTTATTATGAATTTTGCACCATAGCTCAATTGGATTTATGCTAAGTTCTCTACTTTAGGAAGCAAAATGTATCTGTAAAAGGTTGTTCCCTAACACTGAAACTTCCAGGACTAATCTTGGAGATGACATTTCTAGTGCATGACAAAGATCTGCCTACAAGGCAAATAACGTGTCCCTTTTCACTACTATTTGAGACATATAAGTTTTTATTTTCTTCTTAATACATAACTTTTCTTTAACTTTAAGAGGACATATGCCTTTTATATTGGCGATTACACAAACAAACCAACTGTTCAACTCTCCATCGTGAACTCTACAGAACTCTTAGAGTTCACGATGGAGAGTTGAACAGTTGGTTTGCTTGTATACTGATTATGTATTGATTCTAGACAGAATTGAATACTTGACAAAATAAACACAAACAAACCAACTGTTCAACTCTCCATCGCGAACTCTACAGAACTCTTAGAGTTCACGATGGAGAGTTGAACAGTTGGTTTGCTTGTATACTGATTATGTATTGATTCTAGACAGAATTGAATACTTGACAAAATAATTGAGTGTTTTTTTAAAAAAACTTTGTAATTTTTAATTTATATTTCGTGTTTCTGAAGCGAGTTCTACAATACAAGCCAATTTCGCTTTTTAAAGGTATCAACAGCCATTGAAATGGGACTATTATACAACAATGGGTATATCTTTTATGCATTCTCATGAAGGAAGGAGATATAACCTCCCTGAGAACATGGCAGACAGTCATACAAAGTGATGGCTTTAAAAACATTAATGGCCAGTCATACCTTCAAGGTACGCATGAGTATGTACGAGGTGTGCATTAGTCAGCACTGCCTTGACAATGTGTCTGGGAGCAGTTCTATATTTGCAGCTGAATGGACAGCAGGGGGCACTGCTGCTAAGCAGGTCCCA
>NW_007023329.1:0-781 GCF_000164805.1 Carlito syrichta
AAGCTAGTTCCACCCCCATGTAAAGCAGTTTGCAGATTTCTCAAGGAATTAAAAATAGATTTATCACTTGGCCCAGCAATTCTATTACTGAGTGTATACCCAAAGGAGCATAAATTATTCTACCAGAAAGACACTTGCCCTCATATGCTTATAGCAGCAATAGCAAAATCATGAAACCAACCTTGGTGCCCATCAATGGTGAATTGGATAAAGAAAATGTAGTATATATATACCATGGAATACTATGTAGCCATAAAGAAAAATTAAATCATGTCCCTTCCAGCAAAATGAATGCAACTGGAGGCCATTATTCTAAGAGAATTAACACAGAAACATGAAACTGAATACCACATGTTCTCACTTATACGTGGAAGCTAAACACTGGATGCACAAGAGCATAAGGACAGCAACAATAGGCATTGGGTATTCTTAAAGTGGAGAGAAAAGGAGGTGGATAAGGGCTGAAAACCACACACATGTGACACCATGATCAGAACTTGGCTGATGGGCTCATTAGAACCCAAATCTCAACATCAAGCAGTGTACCCATGTCACAAACCTGCTTATATCTATAATAATTTTAATTGGAAAAATTACTGTATGCTAAAACATGAATGAAAGGTAAAGAACTAGAAGCAATGAGTATCAGTAATTAATTTCTAACACTAATAGTCTGGCCTCACTAACCATTAAAGTTGAAATGAGATAACACTAACCTTTTTATTGTTTGCTGATTTTTCAAATTTACTTTCTTTTGGAACAATCTCAAATTTACAGAAAA
>NW_007023330.1:0-857 GCF_000164805.1 Carlito syrichta
GAAAGACTATATCCACGTATACTTCTTGATCTTCAGGGAAAAGCTGAAAGTTTCACCATGGCGTAATCATGATAGTTTTGTGTGTTCCTATGTGGCCTTTATCAGGTGAAGGAGGTTGTCTTCTATTCTGAGTTACATTTTAGTGTTTGTATCATGAATCAGTGTGAATTTTTCTCAAATCCCTTCGACCTCAATAAAGAAGGTTGTATGTGGCTAATTTTATACTGCTAGTGCGGAATTTTCCTTTGTTGAGTTTTGTTGAAATGACATTTACGTTTTGTACGTTGTGCTACACATGTTTCCCAGAAATCAATCCCACTTGGCATGGTTTCTAATTGAATTCATTTTACTATACGTGGCTGAGGATTGGTGTCCGAAATGCCGATGAATGCCTTCCAATGAATAATTGAAGAAAAAGCCTAGAGATTCCACACCTGCACCAACAGTATGGGAGCTCGGTGGACATCCGCTCGGAGAACAATCCTAGCCCATGATAGCTGCTGCTTTCCAAAAGCTCTTGAAAGTCTCTGGAAGTTGTCCTAAGTTAGGCATCCAAGCCACCAGACAGGTTTGGTCTCCGAGAGAGCATTGAGAGTAGGTGGCACACGGCCATGACCTATCCCCACCCCGAGCTGTACATGACGAAAGGTCTGCTTGGTTGAGTGTGGCGGAGAAGATGATGCTGTGTCTCCCCTCAGCTCCCAGACCGGAGAGTCAGTGTCTTCTTCCTTCCAGCTCTGAGTCATGGAGGCTCCGTTCCTGGCAAGTGAGTCCCAGAGGCTGGGGCTTCCTTCCGCCATCTGTTGCCCACTCACAGGATTGGAGCTCTGTGCAGGGCCGGGCAGGCCGGGACAGTG
>NW_007023331.1:0-858 GCF_000164805.1 Carlito syrichta
AAATCTGTCAGGAACAACCACCCTCATATTTGGTGATGAGCATAGAAAATCACCAACCTCATATTTGGTGATGAGCATAGAAAATCTCTGGAAAACCACAGCCTAAACATTTGATGAATAACATAGAAACTCTCTCAGAAACAACCACACCCATGTTCAGTGACTAACACATAAAATCCCTAAAAAATAATCAGTCTAATATTCAGTGACTAACATAGAAAATCTCTCAAAAAGAACCACACCAATATTTAGTGACTAACAAAGAAAATCTCTCAAAAACAACTACCCCACTGTTCAGTGACTTTTACAAAATCTCTCACTGAGAACTGTCCCAATATTCAATGTCCAATATAGGAAATCTCTCAGAAACAATTGCCCCAATATTCGATGCCCAACACAGGAAATTTCTCAGAAACAACCACCCCAATATTAAGTGTCTAACATAGGAAATTGTATACAAACTACCTCCCCAATATTCAATGACTAACATGGGAAATCTCTCAAAAAGAACCACCTTAATATTCAATGCCTAACATAGGAAATCTCTCAGAAATAATCGCTCCAATATTCAGTCCCTAACATGGGAAATTCTTCAGAAATTACCTCCCCAATATTCAGTGCTTAACACAGAAAACCTCTCAACAAAAACCACTCCAATATTCAGTGACTAACATGGGAAATCTCTCAAAAAGGACTACTTTAATCTTCGATGCCTAACATAGGAAATCTCTTAAAAACCACCATATTCAGTGCCCAAGAAAGGAAACATTCTAAAACCCCTGCCTCAATATTATCTGCTGAAGAAAAAAAAAACTTTCAAAAAACAACCAGAAGCCTCCTTGCAGACACACCCAGAAA
>NW_007023332.1:0-806 GCF_000164805.1 Carlito syrichta
GGATGATTTTTGGGATGTGTTGTTGAATCTCTTTTGCTAGGATCTTGTTGAGAATTTTAGCTTCTGTGTTCATCAAGGATATTGACTTGTAGATCTATTTCTTTGTTGGGTCTTTACCTGGATTGGGTATCAATGTTATGTTAGCTCTATAAAATGATTTGAGGAGAGTTCCATCATTCTCAGTCGCCTAGAATACTTTCAACAGGATTGGCATCAGTTCCTCCTTGTACGTTTTGTAGATTTCTGCCCGAAAGCCATCTAGTCCATGACTTTTTTTTTGTAGGTAGGTTTCTAATGACATAGGCAATTTTCTGGATTTTTATTGGTCTATTTACAGTCTCAACCTAGGGAGGTTGTGTGATGCCAGAAAATTTTGCATTTTCTTTAGGTTTTCAAGTTTGTATCCATACAAGTGTATTTGGTAGTCTCTGATAATCTTTTGTATTTCTTCAGGGTCAGATGTGGCTTCAACTTTTTTGTTATTGATTGTTTTTATTTGGACTTTTTCTCTCTTATTTATGGTCAGTTCAGCTAGGGGACCATCAATCTTGTTTATTCTTTCAAAGAATCAGATTTTTGTTTCATTGATTTTTTTTTTTTGAGTTGGAGTCTCACTCTGTCACCCAGACTGGAGTGCAGTGGCCGCTCACGGACGCTGCAGCCTCAACCTGCTGGGCTCTGGTGATCCTTCCTCCTCAGCCTTCTGAGTAGCCAGAATTACAGGCATGCGTTAACACGCCCGGTTGATTTTTTGATTTATTGTAGAGAAGAGGTCTTGCTGCCCAGGCGGGTCTCGAACCCGTGGG
>NW_007023333.1:0-9421 GCF_000164805.1 Carlito syrichta
AAAAATGTTGGTACATATACATGATGGAATACTATGCAGCCATAAAAAAGAACAAAATCATGAATTTCGCAGCAACCTGGATGGAACTAGAGTCTATAATACTGAGTGACCTCTCACAGAAACAAAGATCCGAATATCCCATGTTCTCACTCATATAATGGACCTTAAACATCCAATGCAATACTATACGAAAATGACTGACAGTACTGGGAAACTATGGTGGGGGGAGAGTGATGGGATTAACAGTAGCAAATATGTGTCTGGGAACGGGGAAACACCCCATATCAACAGGGTGCCTGAGTGAAACGCAATTGTATACCTAACCCTTAACTGTACCCCACAACTTCATAATAAAAAAATAAAAATAAAAATAATAATAAAATAAAATCTGCATTAAAAGTGGAACAGAATTTTTTCCAATTCTTGAAAATTTGAAGAGCTGTAAACCACAAAAAGAAAACAATTTTAAATAAAGAGATGTTAATTTTTATTATTAACATCTTGTTAACAATTTATGTGAAAAAGACGAAAAATACTATTTTAGAAGTGAAAAATAGCTTTCTTTAGATAGTGTGTATGATATTATATTAGACATTATCAAATTGATGTTGGGGAAATTTTTTTCCTAAAATGACTTTTAGATTTAGGAAACAATATTATCAATTTTTGTCACAGAAGTACATCTCTTGGCACAAATGATTCTCTTATTGAATGTGTTCTTCCCTATGGTACATATTAAATATTTGTGCTCAGTTATCTGAAACACACATGAAATCATGCATGTAATTTTGAAGATTTACAGTATATATATCCAAGTGCTATGATTATTTGCTATGTTATGAAAAAAAAATTTTTTTTAAAGCAGACCATATTTTTAAGTATGTTGTGTTTTCTTTTCAATGCTTCTTTGGGTGATTGTAGAAAAATTTACAAAATTTACTCTGTGGTTAACTTCTCTTTAAGATTTTCTTGAAACAATAAAAATAATTATCAAGTATTCTAGAATAAAAGGCAAACAACAGTTTTATTTATGTTTATTTAACAGTTATCACCATGCATGTGGTATTTTATGAAAATTAATAGTTCAGTGAAATCTTCTTGATATACATAAATGATAAGGATTTTATCTGGTTTTCTATTGTTAATTAACAATGTAAATAATAAGAATTTTACCTGGTTTTCTATTGTCAAATAACAATGTAAATAATTTTAATTGTAATGGACACAGTGTTACAGCAACAACTACAAGAAAAAATTGAAGAATGCTTTTTGATATTTATACATCTAAAATCGCTTTTCACTTTCTGCAATACCTTTTAATTTAATATTAATTATAATGAATTTACCTTAATGTCAGTAAATTTTCTTAACTTGCACAGAGTTTTGAAATTAATATAATGTTGCTTCAAAGTCAAATTAATTATTCTTAATTATTATTATTTTTATTTTAAAGATTTGGGGTACAATTCAGGGTTAGGTACAGAAGTGGTCATTGTGCAGGTAAAGTTTGGGTACCCTTATTGATGATATGTTCCCCTCCCCTCCCTTCCCTGGCAGTGTCCCACTACTGCCAATCATTTTCTATAGTATTATGATAAATGTTCAGGGTCTGCTTATGAGGGACTACATGCAGTATCCGATCTTTGTTTCTGTGATAAATCACTGAGTATTAGCAAATATAAACAAGTATTCTCAAAGTGGATGTGAATATTAATGTAAAATTAATTTTTATACTTAATCTAGTTATTGTAATACTTTTAAGTATATTGACTATTGTTAGGTATGTGAATTTGCTTCTTCAAATTATGTTTTATGCAACCTGAATGTAGGTCAGCTATTTCTGATAAAATTTTAGCATTTGCATTAAGACAGTTTCTTAAACAAAATAAATATGTAAAACTTAGATATGAAAACTACAGGCATGTGCCATCATACCTGGCTAACTTTTTGATTTTATGTAAAGATGAGGTCTCACTATGTTGCCTACACTGGTCTCGAACTCCTGGGTTCAAGTTGTTGCTCCCACCTAAGCCTCCAAAAGTGCTGGGATTACAAGTATGAGTCAATGCACTCAGCCTAGTCCAACTCTTATTCTAAGGTTGTTCCTGGCTTTCTTTTATTTCATATTTGTATCAACTTTTACAAGAGATTCTCATGATAACATTAAAAAAATAACAGTACATGTGACTAGCCAGGATTTTCATGAGTCATTATCTTCCAGTGTCTTTCAACCTCTTCCAACATCAGATTCAGCTGTAAGATGAGGTCATCCAACTAAGTCCCCAGAGGCCCAGTTTTCCCAATGTGTCTGTTCTCTATTCCTTTGAGAAACTGTGAAACAGTACTAGGATGCCAAAGGGATGATAGGTTCATTCTCCGTAGTTAGTAATATGCAGGCTACCCACAATTCCTTGTCTCTTATTATTTCTTCCTGGGAAAAACTCTGCTGTTTTACTTAATGATGTGATGCTATAATTTTGGGGAGAGGGTGGAATAGTTAATAAATTCAGAGAGTGAAGAATTTTGGTGAGATCCCCCCACTGACACAAATTTGTTTGTATAAAACTGATGAGACATCTGAAAAACCAGTTCCTTAATTATGGATTTGGAAAAACAATTCTTTTCATTTATGTCTTCATGTAGTATATTTTCCCCTTGAACTGAATGATCCAGTTGGTAGTCACAGGATGACCTGGTCTAAAAGCCTATCATACAACTGCCAGGATGTCAGATTGACCCTTGTTCCAGATCCACCACACAGAGCTCAGTGATGTGTTTGGATCTGACTGTTTTAGTCTGTAGAGGCTGAAAGTGGTGGATGGAAAGTCAGCTCATGCTTGCTCACGTGGCAGCGAGCATATTGTGCACTGTGTAAGTCTGAGATGAACAAAGTACAACTGGCTCAGCAGGGTTGGTCTTTGGCATATATTCATGTAGGACTAATCCAGGACAGGTGAACTAAAGGGAATTATGTAAATTTATCAGTCACAGACATAAGAAGCAAAAATGATATGGTGGGCCTGAAAATAGAAGACCTCAATTTAAACTTAGACTGTGTCAATTATGATCCATGGAATATTAGTAAAATTATATAATGCTTGCCTCTCATTCCTTATCCTTCCTCACAGATTAGGAATAACACATGAGATGATACATTTGATATTCATCATTTCATCTCATCTCATCATTTCATCTAATTTCATCTCATTTCATTTCTTCATTTCATTTCATCATTTCATCTCATCTCATCTCATATCTCATTTCATCATTTCACCTCATCTTATCTCATCGCATTATTTCATCTCTCTCATTTCATTTTATTTCATCATTTCATTTCATTTCTTCATTTCATTTCATCTCATCGTTTCATCTCATCTCATCTCATCATCTCATCTTATCTCATTTCATCTCATCTCATCTCATCATTTCATCTCATTTCATTTCATTTCTTCATTTCATTTCATCTCATCTCATCATATCTCATTTCATTTCATTATTTCATCTCATCTCATCTCATTTCATCATTTCATTTTATTTCATGTTTTTTTCATTTCATTTCTTCATTTCATTTCATTTTTTTTTTTTTTAAGTTGGAGTCTCACTCTGTCGCCCAGACTGGAGTGCAGTGGCCGCTCCCGGCCACCGCAGCCTCGACCTGCTGGGTTCTGGCGATCCTCTGCCTCAGCCTTCTGAGTAGCCAGAATTACAGGCATGCGCTACCACGCCTGGCTAATTTTTTGATTTTATTGTAGAGATGAGGTCTCGCCTGCCCAGGCGAGTCTCAAACCTGCGGGCTCAGGCAATCCATTCACCTCAGCCTCCCAAAGGCACAGGATTACAGGCTGAGCCACCGAGCCCAGCCCATTTCATTTCATTTCATCATCTCATCTCATCTCATCTCATCATTTCATCTCATTCATCATTTCATCTCGTTTCATTTCTTCATTTCATTTCATCATTTCATTTCATCTCATCTCATCATCTCATCTCACCTCATCATTTCATTTTATTTCATTTCTTCATTTCATTTCATTTTATCATTTCATCATTTCATCTCATCTCACTTCATCATTTCATTTCATCTCATCTCATTTTATCATTTCATCTCATCATTTCATCTCATTTCATTTCATTTCATCATTTCATTTCATCTCATCTCATCATCTCATCTCATCTCATTTCATCATTTCATTTCACCTCATCTCATCATCTCATCTCATCATTTCATCTCATTTCATCATTTTATTTAATTTCATCATTTCATTTTATCATTTCATTTCATTTCTTCATTTAATTTAATTTCATCATTTAATTTAATTTAATTTCATCTCATGTCATCTCATCTCATCATCTTATCTCATCTCATCTCATTTCATCATTTCATTTCATTTCAACATTTCATTACATCTCATCTCATTTCATCATTTCATCTTATCTCATCATTTCATCATTTCATGTCATCATTTCATTTCATTTCTTCATTTCATCATTTCATTTCATTTCATTTCATTTCAGTCAGAGTTTCATCCTACTACCCATGCTCACAGCTACCAAAGCCTCAGTCTGCTGAGCTCAGGCAAGCCTCCTGTATCAGTCCTCTAGGTAACTGGAACTACAGGTATGTGCCACCATACCTGGTTAATTTTTTGATTTATTGTAGAGATGGGGTTGCACAAAGTTGCCCAGGCTGCTCTTGAACCCCTGGGCTCAGGCAATCCTCTCACCTCAGCCTCCCAAAGTGCTGGGATTACAGGCATGAACTACTGTGTCCAGCCATTAATAACTCTTCAATCTCACCTGTAGTTAAATGACTTACTGTACAGTTGCAATTTTAAACATAGCTTACTGACCTGCACATGCTTAGGGGGCAAAAGGTGAAAAGTCTTGACATATATATTTACTCATTAAACCATCACCACAATTACAATAATGAACATATCCACTTTCCCTAAAAGCCTACGTCCCGCCTCTTTATAATCCCTCCCTCCTGACGCTACCCCCATCCTTTCTGGTCAACAACTGATCTGCTTTCTAGTTTGTATTTTCTAGAATGTTATATAACTGAATTATCCTATGGTACATACACTTTCTGGCTTCTTTCACTTGGTACAATTGTTTTGAGATTAATCCATACTGTTGTGTACATCCACAGTTCCTTTTCATTGCAGAGTAGTATTTCATTGTATGGATATACCACAATTTGTATACTCATCCATTATATGTGGATATGTGGGTGATTCCGGTTTTGACTGTTACAAATAAAGTAATACTTCATGTACAAGTCTTTGTGTGGGTATATGCTTCTGTTTCTCTTTAGAGAATACTTATATTCTAGTTTTTTCCCTAAGTAAGTGTGGGACTCTCTTGTACTCTTATTTTGTTTTCTTACAAAAAATCAATTTTCTTATAAAACTGCTGTAACAAAGTGCTGAGAAGGAACATAAAGATCATAACAGTGTCATATAAGAATAGTGTTTTTTAATTATTTAATATAGCATAAGAATTTCCAAAATCACTGAATGACTCTAAAGTTTGACTTTTAAAAAATGAATGCATAGTTTGAATTCTTGTTTAAAGGCAAAAGTATTTTATAAAATGAACAAAATATACAAGCTGGCCTCACTTTGCATAATGCTGTGCTAACTGAAACACAGGGATATGGGAACTGTGCCCTCCCTTGGCATGATTCTATATTAATTATGGTGACTGTGCAAAAAGAGGATGTAGTTCCAATATGCACAAATTTTATTTAATTTTAATAATTATGCAAAGCAAAGACTGATAAAATTGAGGACCAAAATGAAGATTTCCCAACTTATCAAGAGAAGGTACTTACTACTTAGTCAGTTTTCACAAACATGAAAGAGGGTGATAAGTATAATAATTCAACCAAAAATAAGGATAAGACAAAGTTTCTGTGCACCAGTAATCCGAATGTAGTGTTTCTATATATTTAGGCCTACCAATGAAAGCTATTTGCCACAAAATATATACCAACTGCCTAGAACCTAAGTCTATATTTGTAAAATCCGATATAACATAATTTCTTTAAATATTTAAATGTACTTTAAATGGTTAGAGTTTATAATTAATATTTTAAAGGTCTATGACAAATTTTAAAATAAACAGTAATAGAATATTCTGCAATCAAGTTATGCCTAATCAATGTTCCTTTATTTCCAATATGCAGAAATACACCATACCTAGGGTAGAATAAGTTTTTTTATTTTAGTAGAAAGAGTAACAAGATACACAGCATTAGGCAAGTAATTAAATGTCATGGTAAAAGGTTTACTATACATCAGTTGAAACATTGCTGCATTTTGTGTGTTAGTTCATATGACTCAACCTAATATTTCCAGAGCAAGCAAAAACAGGTAGTAAAGAGATTTACTAACAACTAATCTTAGACAAACTAAATCAACATAGAAAGAATCATCACTTAATTATAATATGTCAGAAAGACTCAGAACTTAAATTCTACCCTATGTTCTAAGGAATATTTAATATGCAATTTTCTCACATATTATAAAGTAATGGCAGTGTATCATATTAAAATATCCTTTGAAGAAAATGACTGTGTAAGCAAAGCCAAATTTAATAGCAAATATTCACTGTATCAGTCAACATTGCTTATTGGATGATATAAAGGACAATCTTTGTGTTCCAAGTATATGTTCTACAATTTAAATTTAATAAAACTAGAGTTTACCATGTATACTGTATATTTTACTATTTATTCTATTTTACATTAACAAAAAATCTGCTGAAAAAAATGTATATCATATGATGGTTAAATAAACTTATCTCATATATCAAATACTTGTATTTATCTCTGCTTCTTAGATGTATGTTAAAATACAAATTACAATCATGGTTAAATGTACTATTAAGCCAAGAAATGATCACAAATAATGAGGAAAAGATAAACAACAAACCTATCTTTGCAAATAAAACCTGAAGACTTGCCATCTTATTCTTGTTGTACATAACCAGAATAACCAGAATAAGCTTTTTCCAAAAAAGGACAAATAAAAGCATAATATGTACTGGATTGGGCATAATGGGACTACGACCAAATGATAATGATTGTAAATGATTAAGAAAACAGAAATAAAGAGACTAAACTGAATTTTGTCCCATGGTCAAACAGCTGAGTCCAAAGTGTGGGTGAAAGACAAGTTCTCAGAATTTATGTTCCTTTAAATGTTGCCATTCGTTAATTGTTATTGATATCAGATACATGGCATGATTCTTAATATGGTTGACTTGCATCAACACCCTACTGAATTAAATGTATGTCATCAGTACAATTCTTTTTAATGTTCTTAGTATATGGTAGGAAAATGAACTTTTGTAACACTCCAGGTTCTGCCCCCTTCACTTGCCATCCTTCCACCTGTACTACCCCAAGTTCCACCCCCTCCCTGGCATCTCAGGCAGCTTGCACTAGCTTAAATGTCACTTCCTCAGAGGCCCTTCACATAGCTGAGTGCAGTGGCTCATACCTGTAATTCCAGCACTCTGGGAGGTGGAGGTAAGAGGACTGCATGAGCCCAAGTTTCAAGATCAGCCTGGGCAACATGGAAAGACCTTGTCTCAAAAAATTAGCTGGGTGTGGTGGCACACCTGTAGTCCCAACTACTTGGGAGGCTGAGGCAGGAGGGTCATATGAGTCCAACAGGTCGAGGTTGCCTTGGCCATGAGTGTGTGATAGCACTCCAGCTTGGGCGACAAGGAGACTCCAAGTAACAAAGCAAAACAAAACAAAAACAGAGGCCCTTCACCTGACCTGCAGGCATCTCCCTTTACCTTCCACCATGATAAACTACAGTCTAAAAACTATTTCCATTTTTACAAGTTGAGTTTAGACCTTAAACAAAACTCACTGGAAAATTCAGGCAATCAAACTCCTCTGGACTGACTCATCATTACCAATAACAGACTAAACTACAAAGAGAAATTTCCACTTACTATTCTCTATTACCAGCGAGAACCTGTCCACCAACATGGATGGTGTCTGTGAAACAAAAGCCAGTCTAGCTGCCCCGTGTCGACCTCTGGGGTGTGGAGCCCACAGGGGTGTGCAGCCCACGCTGCCCACTTAGTGGGACCTTGTCCTCTCTGCTTGCTTACTTCAGGTCAGGAAGACCCACCACCAAGGCACACATTCTGTTACAAACTCCACTTCAAACAGGCCCAACGAGCTCTACAGTGAGAACACCTGCTCACATCCAACGTGATAAAAACACAGGCATCCTACTTCGTTTAAGATGTAGAAAGTAAGAATACTAAGAGTCCTGAAGGCGACCCTCCCAACTCAGCCTCCCAAGTCCCTGAGACTATAGGCAGGCACCACCATGCTAACTCTTGTGAATTTTTGTGGAGTTGAGATGTTACTATGTTGCCCAGGCTGGTCTTCAATTCCTGGGCTCAAGTCATCCTCCCTGCATCGGCCTTCCAAAGTGCTGGGGTTGCAGCTGCAAGCCACCGCACCTGGTCTGTGGGTGTGTTTTTATGCCTGACTTTTGCAGAGGAGGGGAAGAGACAGTCGGTCTCCCACTCCCCCTGCCAGAGACCGTGGCAGCACCTGCCTGTCCGGCCCTTCCACTCAGCATAAGGAGGCAAGGAATTGCAGGGAAGGCCCAGTACAGCGGCATTCACCAGCTGAAGTGGCCACAAAGGTTCCTCAAAACATACATTAAACCTAGCACAGCAAAAGCCATGAAGACCACTGCTTGCTAGGAAACAAGGAAAAAATAAACACTGCATACAGGAAACCAGTTTCTCAGTTTAAAGAAGGGGGCCAGCTTCAGACAACCTCAGGAGGAGATGGGCCCTCACCTTACCTTGCAGGGCCTCCTCACGGGCCAGGCTTCCTGGGCCCTGTGGTCTTTCAGGGTGGACTTTTCTTTCACCCTGAGGGGACACGCGGCAGATAGCAGATCCCTAATTGAAGACAGGCCTCGAGGCCACCCCCCCAACAGCTCCTCTGACCCCTCAGGGAGTCTCATCGCACTTGCAGGGGGTGAGCCCTAGTTTGGGCTCATGAGCCGCAGACACCCGAGTCACCTGGCTCTTTCCTGGGAAGACAGGGCTGCCAGGACCATCCCGCCAAGAAAAAGCACATGATTTCAGGAAGATGCAGGGTTAACCGTTCCATGACCACGGTGACATCACGCTGGGGAGGGGCATCCTGGCCGAAAGCCCCTCTATGGTGCCATGGCCTCCAGCAGGCCAGCGACCAGGGGTGGGGGAACCTGGGTAGAGGATGCCTCCCTGGATGCATGGCCTCCACTCTGCACCCCCGGATCCCTGACCCTGCCCTGCACCCTTGGACCCTTGCCCTGCCCTGCACCCAGACTCCGCCAGAGCCCCCTCGCCACCAGAAGCCGCCTGGCTGCTGCCACCTCGGGGCCAG
>NW_007023334.1:0-635 GCF_000164805.1 Carlito syrichta
CATGGGGGTAAGGACTGAGGGCAGAAGCTTTCCAGGAGAATGGATTCCTTTCCTTATTTCCTTCCTTCCTTCCCTTCCGTTCTTTCTTCCTTCCTTCCTTCTTTCCTTCCTTCCTTCCTTCCTTTCTCTTTCTTTCTTTCTTTCTCTTTCTTTCTTTCTTTCTTTCTTTCTTTCTTTCTTTCTTTCTTTCTTTCTTTCTTTCTTTCTTTCTTTCTCTCTTTCTCTCTCTTTCTCTCTCTCTCTCTCTTTCTTTCTTTTCTTTCCTCTCTAGGCTGCCCAGGCTGCTTTCAAACTGCTCAACTCGGGTCACCCTCTTGACCTGGGCCTCCCAATCTGCTGCGATCCCAGGCTTTACATTTGGTCGACATCCTAGTCTTCCTGCCAGGTCTTTAACTCTGGGTCAGAGGCAATCCACCTGCCAAAGCCCACCCTCACCCAAGGTTTTCTGGGTTTTGTGTTAGTCGCCTGGCTGTCTCCACCCCCACACCTGAGTCCCTGATGCCCTGTCTACCACCTTCGGGTGGGGAGAGGGCCCCTTCCTCTCTCAATCACTCCATCGTCCCACACCCACACGGACCTTTCCTGGGGAGCCTTGGACGCCCTCCATGATGCACGTTGGAGGCATCTTTTTTGTC
>NW_007023335.1:0-3610 GCF_000164805.1 Carlito syrichta
TCTTGCAGATTTCTCTCCGTGAAACACGGAGGTTTCACGCTCGTACGCAAAGGCCCTCTATGGAAAGGAACACAAATCAAGGGGAAAGAGTGAGAATGAGGTATTACAGCAGGCGGCAATGAAGAATAATAGTCACAGCAAAGAGGTGACACTGCAGCACACATTGGGCACAGACTTAAGCCAGGAAGGTGCCCGTGCACCCCCAGGCCTAAGAAAGGCCACTCCGACCAGCAATCCACAGTCTCATTGCTTTCCCTGACAGGAGAAGGTGTCAAGAAAGAGCAATTCAGAATTCCCCCGGGTCACACATAATGCCTTCCCACAAGTAACTGTGAATGTCTCAGATCCCTCATTGTGGCACAGGGGAGATGAGCATTCCCGCATGGGAGAGGTTGACAAGCCGCGCGCCAAAGCAGTCACCCTGTAGAGCGTAAGATACACGAAAGGGAACAAGTGGGAAGGAGGAATGACAGCACGCACACTCAGTGCCAGAACCTCACAGTGCAGCACACTTCTCACACAGCACTTTCCAAGGGAGACGGACATTCAAAACAAGCACCACCAAGGCAGTCAGCTCTTTTCCGTCAATGCGTTTGGCAGAGCAATTGTGTATCCTCCCACACAAAAATTTGAAAGGGAGAAACATTTCAGAATGCACCCAGGGAATTCACCAAGTAATGCCTTCTTGCTCCACTGTGGGGTTCCCATCGCCCCCTGGGTGGCAGCGTAGAGCTGCACATGGGCAAAGCGTGTCCCATGAGAGAACTCTTAGTTCAAACAGAGGCGCTCTGCACAGCCGAAGTCCAAATGAGAAGAAAACCGCGAGACTCAGACTCATGTGTTGCAGCATGCACCAAGTGAGAATAACATAGATAGCCCCTAAAGAGCGCTGCACATTTTGAAAAGCTCCTTCCCCGGGAAGATGCACATGCACAACAAGCCTCACAGAGGCCGTCTACGCTTATTCAGCAAGGCCAACGCGAGAGTGACTGCATTTCCTAGCCTAGAGAAACGCCAAGGGGTAAAACGTTTCAGGGCTCAAACAGAAGGCAAGCACTGCTTTTCTACAAGTGAGTGTGTAGCACTCATTTCACTCAGTCTGACACCATTGACATGCTCATTCCTACATGTGAAGTATCGACATAACATGCTCGGCTATGCTCATTCAAGCCGTACCTTGAGAATCGTGTATTACACCGTACAGCACACAAGAATCAAACTACTGGAAAATACATCACAATGCAGTAAACATTTGACACAGCATTCCCCAAGCTGATGCACACTCACAGCCAGCAAGCCAAGCCTGTCAGCTCTTCCTCGTAAATGCCAACGGAAGAGCAATGGCTTTGGATAGGAGACGGACAGGTCAAATCAAAAACACTTTAGAATTCAGTAGGTGAACAAATCATGCTTTCCCAGAGATGACAGCGAACCGATCATGTCGCTCAGTGTGGCACCATGGAGTTGTGCACTTTGTATACAGGAAACGTTGCATACAGCTCTGCTAGGCCTTTGCATTCAATGTAGGATAATACACGCTGAAAAACAGGGAGAATCAGGCGTCACGCCAAAGACCAAGCCACTGTAATACTTGTTGCCCCCCCATTCAGTGACGTGCCGTTTGGAGAAATGTCTCCCATGGAAGACTGTTGTTTTCCGGAAAGCAAACAATGGCTCTCGGGCCTCGTTGGCAAATAAACCCGCAGAGCCATTGTATTCCGTGTGAGACGCCCGTGTCAAAAGAGAAAACTTTTCAGCATTCTCCGCTGAATGAAGCATGCTTGGCTACCCATGGCTGTGGAGATCTGGATCCAGTCAGTGCAGCAGCTGAAGTTGCACTCTGGTCACCAAATGCTCCCCGCCTAGTATAGTGCATATACAGGAGAGCTCTGAGAATCAGGGAGGAGAGCACGCACAAAGCCAGTGTATACAGACTGCCAATGAAGTGCAGTGCAGCGCAGGCTTCAATAGCGTGTCCCCAGGAAGACCCAGCTTCACCCCCAGTGTAACAGAGGCTCTCCGTGCTTACTCGGCAATGAAAACGGCACAGCCTTGGTAGTCCTTATTAGGTTTAAACGCCATAGGGAAAAACAACTTAGAATTCTCCCCATCCACACATAATGCTCTCCTGCTCGTGACTGTGGAGCACTTGTGTCACTCATTGCGGCACTATGTCTTGCAGATTTCTCTCCGTGAAACACGGAGGTTTCACGCTCGTACGCAAAGGCCCTCTATGGAAAGGAACACAAATCAAGGGGAAAGAGTGAGAATGAGGTATTACAGCAGGCGGCAATGAAGAATAATAGTCACAGCAAAGAGGTGACACTGCAGCACACATTGGGCACAGACTTAAGCCAGGAAGGTGCCCGTGCACCCCAGGCCTAAGAAAGGCCACTCCGACCAGCAATCCACAGTCTCATTGCTTTCCCTGACAGGAGAAGGTGTCAAGAAAGAGCAATTCAGAATTCCCCCGGGTCACACATAATGCCTTCCCACAAGTAACTGTGAATGTCTCAGATCCCTCATTGTGGCACAGGGGAGATGAGCATTCCCGCATGGGAGAGGTTGACAAGCCGCGCGCCAAAGCAGTCACCCTGTAGAGCGTAAGATACACGAAAGGGAACAAGTGGGAAGGAGGAATGACAGCACGCACACTCAGTGCCAGAACCTCACAGTGCAGCACACTTCTCACACAGCACTTTCCAAGGGAGACGGACATTCAAAACAAGCACCACCAAGGCAGTCAGCTCTTTTCCGTCAATGCGTTTGGCAGAGCAATTGTGTATCCTCCCACACAAAAATTTGAAAGGGAGAAACATTTCAGAATGCACCCAGGGAATTCACCAAGTAATGCCTTCTTGCTCCTCTGTGGGGTTCCCATCGCCCCCTGGGTGGCAGCGTAGAGCTGCACATGGGCAAAGCGTGTCCCATGAGAGAACTCTTAGTTCAAACAGAGGCGCTCTGCACAGCCGAAGTCCAAATGAGAAGAAAACCGCGAGACTCAGACTCATGTGTTGCAGCATGCACCAAGTGAGAATAACATAGATAGCCCCTAAAGAGCGCTGCACATTTTGAAAAGCTCCTTCCCCGGGAAGATGCACATGCACAACAAGACTCACAGAGGCCGTCTACGCTTATTCAGCAAGGCCAACGCGAGAGTGACTGCATTTCCTAGCCTAGAGAAACGCCAAGGGGTAAAACGTTTCAGGGCTCAAACAGAAGGCAAGCACTGCTTTTCTACAAGTGAGTGTGTAGCACTCATTTCACTCAGTCTGACACCATTGACATGCTCATTCCTACATGTGAAGTATCGACATAACATGCTCGGCTATGCTCATTCAAGCCGTACCTTGAGAATCGTGTATTACACCGTACAGCACACAAGAATCAAACTACTGGAAAATACATCACAATGCAGTCTACATTTGACACAGCATTTCCCAAGCTGATGCACACTCACAGCCAGCAAGCCAAGCCTGTCAGCTCTTCCTCGTAAATGCCAACGGAATAGCAATGGCTTTGGATAGAGACGGACAGGTCAAATCAAAAACCCTTTAGAATTCAGTAGTGAACAATCATGCTTTCCCAAAGATGACAGCGAACCGGTCAT
>NW_007023336.1:0-833 GCF_000164805.1 Carlito syrichta
CCTAGTTAAGTCAGCTAATGAAGGCTGTTGTCTAGTCAGCTGGATAGCTAGTTAAAAAGCTGGTTACATCAGATGGGTAGTCAGATGGTTCACTAGTTATTTCAACTAGTTATGTCAGCAGGCTAGCTAGGCAGTTAGGGAATTAAGTCAGCTGGCTAGCTAGTTAAATCAGCTAGTTAAGACAGCTAGATAGCCAGCTTGCTATCTGGGTAGCTAGCTAGTTATGTCAGCTGTCTAGCCAGCTGGCTAGCTAGTTAACTCACCTAGTTAAGTCAGCTGAGAAGGCAGCTGGCTAGCTGCGTAGCTTGCTAGTTAATTCAGCTAGCTAGATAGCTGGCTAGAAATATAAGTCACCTAGTTAATTCAGCTGGATAGCCAGCTGGATAGCTATGTAGCAAGCTAGTTAATTCAATTGGCTAGAAAACAGGTCAGCTATTTAACAGAGCTAGTTAAGTCAGCTGGCTAGCAACCATGCTGGCTAGTTAGTGACCTAGTTAAATCACTTGGTTAGCCCACTGTCTAGTTAATTATGTCAGCTAGATAAATCAGCTTGCTATCCAGATGGCTAGAGAGGTAAAGAGCTAGTTAAGTCGGCTGCCTAGTCGCCTGGATATCTGGTTATGTTAGCTAGTTTAGTCACCTGGCTGCGCAGCTGCCTAGCTCATTAATCTACTAGTTAAATAAGCTGGCTAAACAGCTGTCTAGCTATTTAGGTCACATAATTAAGACAGTTAGCTAGCCAGCTCGCTAGCTAGTTTAAAAGCTCCTTAAGTCAGATGGCTAGATAGCTGACTAGCTAGTTATTTCAGCTAGTTAAAATGAGTTTGCTAGCT
>NW_007023337.1:0-568 GCF_000164805.1 Carlito syrichta
GCTGCCCTACCTCTGGAGGCTCTAGAGGAGAATCCATTTCCTTATCTTCTCTGGCTATTAGAGGCTGCCTGTGTTTCTTGGTTCAGGGCCCTTTCCAGTAACTGATTCACTCTGAACTCTGCTTCTGTCTCACATTGTCTCTGACTCAACTGTCTCCATCTTCCATCTTTTAAGAACCCTTGGGATCACATTGGGGCCATTTGGATAATCCAGGTATGCTGTATCTGCAAATATTTAACTTAATTGTATCTACCAAAAAAGGCCCTTTAGCCATGTAAGGCAACATATTCTAGCAATAAGGTAGTAGACATCTTGATCAGGGTGAAGTATATTCTGACTATCAGAGCCAATAAAGAGAAAAAAAATCAAATTAATCATGTTTTCCTCCTGTATTCACACTCAACATATAGAATACTCCTGTGTGTGTGTGTGTGTGTGTGTGTGTGTGTGTGTGTGTGTGTGTGTGTTTGCCTCCATGTCACCAGCTAAGTGTTGTATAATTAAATTCAATTTTGGCACTATCTGTATTAAAGGCTGACATTATCTACCTGTGCTAAAACTGCATGTA
>NW_007023338.1:0-1036 GCF_000164805.1 Carlito syrichta
TTATCCAGTAGTTATGTCAGCTAGCTAAGTCAGCTAGCTAAATAGCTAGCTAGCTAAGTCAGCAATCTCAATAGTTAGCTAACTATTTAAGTCAGCTATTTGTCTGCTACCTAACTAGTTAGCTAATTATTAAATCAGCCAGCTATTCAGCTAGTTAAATAGTTAGCTAACTATTTAATTCAGGTAGTCATGTCAACTCGCTAACTAGTTAAGTCAACCAGTTGTCAGCTAGCTAACTAGTTAAGTCAACTAGTTAAGTCAGCTAGTTAAGTCATCTTTCTAAATTAATCAATTGGTTAATACAGCTAGCTAGCTAGTGAAGTAGTGGGTTACGTCAGCAGGTTGAATCAGGTAGTTAGCTAGTTAATGGGTTAAATCAGCTTGTTGAATCAACTAGTTATCTAGTTATCAAATGGGTTGACTCAGCCGGTTGAGTAGGCTAGTTAGCTAGAAAGCTAATGAGTTAAGTCAGCTAGATCAGTCAGCTAGCTAACTAGTTAGCTAACTAGTTAAGCCAGCTGGTTGAGTCAGCTAGCTAGCTTGTTAGCTAATGAGTTAAGTCAGATGATTAAGTCACCTAGCTAGCACATTAGATAACAAGTAAGCTAACTAGTTAGCTAGCTGGTTAACTCAGCTGGCTTGATAGCCAGCTATTTAAGTCAACTTGTTAGCTAGGTAGCTAGCTAGTTAGCTAAAAATTTAATGCAGCTGGCTAGCTAGGTAGTGAGCTTGTTAAGTCAGTTGACTAGCTAGCTGGTTAGTTGGTTAATTCAGCTAGTTAATAGATCTGTCAAACCAATTGGCAAGGTAGGTAACTAGATACTTAAGTCAACTAGATATCTACCTGGCTACCTAGAGATGTCTGCAAGTTAAGTCAGCTGGCTAGCCAACTGGTTACCTGCTTAAGTCAGGTAGTTTAGTTAGCTGTCTAGCCAGCTGGCTACGTATGTATCTAGCTGGAAAAGTCAGTTTGCTAGTCAGCATGCTAACTGTTCATGCACCTAGTAATTCTGCTGGCTAGACTGCTGGCTGGGTA
>NW_007023339.1:0-1168 GCF_000164805.1 Carlito syrichta
GCTTTCCTTTTCCTGATCTTGCTGCCTGGTCTTGAACACTGGGCTGGAGGCAATCCTCCTGCCGAGGCCTGTCCTCACCCAAGGTCTTCTGGGTTTTGCTTGGGCTTGAAGTGTGGGCTTGCTGTGGTGTCCAGCCTGGTCTTGAGCTTCCAGGCTCCAGCCATCTTCCCATCTTGTCCTCCCTGAGTGCCGAGGAGACTGCTACTGTGCATTCACTCCCCCTGTGGAGAACTCAGCAGGCATCTCCGGCCCCCCCTCTGGGTTCCTGGATTATTGGAATGGGATAGGTTTTTCAGTGAAGCCCCAAGAGGAGTGTGGAGGCCAGGCGTGGGTGCTCATACCTGTCATCTCAGTGCCCTGGGAGGCCGAGGCAAGAGAATGGCCTGAGCACCCGGGGTCAAGACCAGCCTGGGAACCTTGGTGACATCTCGTCTCTACAGGAAGTCAAAAAACTGAGCCGAGCAAGATGGTGCATGCATTTTGTTCTGGCCACTCAGATGACTGTGGCAATAAGATTGCCAAATCCCAGCTGGTGGAGGCCGCAGTGACTGATAGTGGGCCCCCGTGCTCCGGCCTGGGCGAGAGAGTGGGACTCCGACTCAGTATAATAATACCAACCACCACCACCTTCACAACGACAGTTTGGGCTCAGGGTCTCAGACCTGCATCCCGGCCCTTCTGAGGTCCAGATGAATGAAGGACCTGAGCCTGTGGGTTCAAAACAAGCCCAGGACATGGGGTGAGCCTTCATCTTGGCCATTAAAAAAAAAATCCAAAGATTCGCTGCAGGCCTGTGGTTCCAGCCACTTGGGGGACCGAGATCAGAGGTTGGTCTGGGCCCACCAGGTGCAGTCCACGGTGGCCTTGAGCATTCCCCTGCACTCAGGTCTGGGTGACAGAGCGGGATTCTGAGTCAAATAATAATAACTACCACCACCGACACCCCTGCCACCCAGTATGAGAAGTCTCGCTCAGTAATGGGAGAGGAAAAGGCACTTTCCAGTCAGTCATTCACAAGAGGTTTCAAAGGTGGTCACTGGGCATCTCTGTCCCACGCCTTTGGCCACGTGCCACAGAATACCTGCCTCCACACTCCACTCTCGTGCCCCATGGCAGACATGTGTGACTCATGGAACAGATGGCCCTGAACTAGGATGGCTGTCGGGCA
>NW_007023340.1:0-793 GCF_000164805.1 Carlito syrichta
CGATCCTTCCGCCTCTGCCTTCCGAGTAGCTGGAACTACAGGCGCGCGCTACCTCGCCCGGCTGATTTTTTTTGATTTATTGTAGAGATGAGGTCTCGCCAAGTTGCCCAGGAGGGTCTCGAACCCGCGGGCTCAGACAATCCACTCACCTCAGCCTCCCAAAGGTGCGGGAATACAGGCTGAGGCCACCGAGCCAGGCTAGGTGTGTACTTTTTATCCAACATTCTATTATGAAAATTTTAAAAACACAGCCACATGGAAAGAATTTTAAAGTGAACACCCATAAAACCACTTAGATTTGATTTGCTCCTCCAGATCAAACGGTTAACCAAAGTTTTTATCTGGAAGTTTTGAGAAGGTTGTGTCACAATTTGCAGAAGAAACGTCCCGAGTTGTGGCAAACAGATGACTGGTTCTTCCACCATGACAACAGACCTGCCCACACCGCGCTACGTGTTTAGCAGTTTTTGAACAAAAATGGCATGATCCCCCCCATGCTCCACCCCCAATTCACTCAATTTTTTTTTCTCAACCTGGATGAAACAAGTCCTCAAAGGCAAACATCTTGCCCATGTAGAAGAGGTAAAACAAAAAACAGCAGACGCACTGAAAGGCATCAAAACTGACGAGTTCAAAAACTGTTTGGAGCAGTGGAAAAAGCGTCTTGATAGGTGTACTGCTTAAAATGTAGAGTACCTTGAAGTGATCGAATTTAACATGTAGATAATACACATTTTTATAATAATTCCAGGTTTTTGGTACCCCCCATCCTTGCTTTATCGCATACCTGACC
>NW_007023341.1:0-715 GCF_000164805.1 Carlito syrichta
GTCCCCCGAATTCCCGATAAATGTTTTTTAGGTAGTTCTACCTTTTGGTCACTAGATGGTAGCAGAGACTTATTTTTAGAAACCACAGGGAAAGAAAATTCTGGCCAATCTGGATTCTTATACTTAGCTGCCTCTTCATTCAATTCTGCATTGTCACCAGGAGATAGCTGGTCTCCAGAGTCATTTTCTTTAGCTGCCTCATCCTCCTCAGAGTCTGAGTCACTAGGGAAAGAACCATAATTAGGATTTAAAACTAACGCTTCCCGCAAAATATTCCATAGGGAATAAGAATCTTGTGGCATCTGTGTTCCACCATGATTAGTATACCATTTTTTCATATTTTTGCCTACCTCATCCCATGTTTCTAATTCTAAAGTACCTTGATCCGGGAACCATGGATTAACTTTCTGTACAAAATCTAGAAAAGAATTTACTTTATCTCTACTTACCTTTACTCCTTTTTGTTTCAAAGCTTTACACATGATTCGAATATAGGCTCTCCTTTCTTTGGAGCCACAATTCCCCATAACTGTAACAAACAGTGCACACAATTTATAGTAATGTTATAATAATTTTACAAGGATTAAATCACTCTATACGGTGATAAGTCACACAGTCTGTCGGCGACGCTAAACACTGACTTGCCTATCAACCCGTGCACTCCGGGGGGGCTGCAGCACCCTTAAGGCAAGGTCCGTCCTGAAATGAGAGAAAC
>NW_007023342.1:0-762 GCF_000164805.1 Carlito syrichta
CCAGGCAACAATATACTGCCTTCAAGAGACCCATCTCACTAGAAAGGACATACACAGACTCAAAGTAAGAGGATGGGAAACAAATTTTCAGGCGAATGGAACACAAAAGAAAGGAGGAGTCGCGATCCTAATTTCAGACAAAATACCATTTAAGCTATCAAAAATTAAAAAAGATACAGAGGGCCACTACATAATGATAAAAGATTCACTCCATCAACAAGAAATATCTATCCTAAACATATATGCACCCAACATAGGTGCACCAACATTCATAAAGCAACTTCTAGGAAAACTAAAGAAAGACATTGACTCTAACACCATAATAACTGGGGACTTTAATACACCACTCACAACCTTAGACAGATCATCAGGACAAAAAATCAGCAAGGAGATCTGGAACCTCAATGAGACTCTGGACCAAATGGACTTAATTGATACCTATAGAACACTCCATCCAAAGACCACAGAATACACATTCTACTCATCACCACATGGAACATATTCTAAGATCGACCACATAATTGGACACAAATCAAGTATAAGCAAATTTAAAAGGACTGAAATTCTGCCATGCACCTTTTCGGACCACATTGGAATAAAAATAAACATTGACACCAACAAAGTCCCCCCAAAACCCACAAAGACATGGACACTAAACAGTATGATGCTAAATAACTCCTGTGTCAATGATGACATCAAAATAGAGATCAAAAGATACCTGGAAACAAATGAAAATAAAGAAACATCTTACCAAATCTCTGG
>NW_007023343.1:0-481 GCF_000164805.1 Carlito syrichta
TATCTGGATAAGTCAGGTTAAGTCAGCTGGCTAGCCAACTGGCTAGGTAGGTAACTAGCTAGTTAAGTCAGCTGTCTAGCCAGCTTACTAGCTTATTAAATCGACTAGGTAATTCAAGTGGCTAGTAGCTGGCTAGATGGGTAGCTAGCTAGTTAAGTCAGCTGGCTTGCCAGCTGGCTAGCTAATTATGTCTTCTAGTTAATGAGCTGTCTAGCTCGTTTGCCAGCTAGTTGTGCCAGCAGGCTAGCTCATTATCCAGCTAGTTTAGTCAGCTGGCTAGATCGTTAGCCAGTTGTTGAGTCAGTTGGCTAACTCGTTATCCAACTTGTTGAGTCAGATGGCTAGTTCGTTAGCCAGCTAGTTGTGTCAGCTGGCTGGCTCATTAGCCAGCTAGTTGAGACAGCAGTCTATCATGTTAGCAACCTAGTTGAATCAGCTGGCTAGCTCGTTAGCCAACTAGTTGGGTCAGCTGGCTAGCTTG
>NW_007023344.1:0-940 GCF_000164805.1 Carlito syrichta
CTTTCCAAAAATTTGTTTCATAGCCAAGATATCAATATATGTATGCTTATTTTAAAAAACAGGAATGCCATTAAGGGGCTTTTGTCTGAGACCTGAACCTGGTGACTAGAGTTGAGGGTGTGGGGATAGGAAGGACCCAGCCATCACAAGTGGACAAAAATGAAGGCTGGAGATGTGGTCCATCACCTATGAGCCACATCTTAGGTGGGTTCAATTGCGCTGACATCTTCAGGACTGAGTGTGTTTACAGGAGATGATTTTTCATCTCTGATGGGCCTAGAGTATGGATTTTCTTAGTTTTACTTGTCACACTGTCATGGCAGTCTCTGTCAGAGTGGGGCAGCTTCAAGCTTGCATCAGTGTACAATGTGAGTGCTTCTGCACACGACCCCACCTGTTCACTCCACAATGACTTGCACAGGTGGAATGCACACACAGGAATCATGGATGATTTTAAAAGGACATTCTGGAATTAGACAAGATTACCAAAAGCTGATTTAATTAACTTTGTGACTCAAGGTGAAAATTATTCCAAAAGTATTTGCACTATTACTTTTTACTTTTCTATCTCATTTTTTAAAATGCCAAAAATTCACATAAGCATAAAGAAAGAAGAAACACTAATCAGTAGTATCCCATCATTTAATATTTTTGTCAATTCCTCTCCAGGTTTGTTCAGCATAGTCACATGGATAAATATAGAGACATAGCTATTCCAGGGGGAACCTCTCCAAAACAGGAATTCATTTATTAAAAATTATGTATTCGCCCCACTCAGTGGCTCAGCCTGTAATCCTGAGCTTTGGGAGACCGAGGTAAGTGGATTGCCTGAGCCCGCGGGTTCGAGACCCACCCGGGCAACTTGGCAAGACCTCATCTCTACATAAATCAAAAAATTAGCCCGGGCGCAGTAGCGTACATCTGTAGTTCCAGCTACTTG
>NW_007023345.1:0-747 GCF_000164805.1 Carlito syrichta
CTCTCCGTGAAACACGGAGGTTTCACGCTCGTACGCAAAGGCCCTCTATGGAACGGAACACAAATCAAGGGGAAAGAGTGAGAATGAGGTGTTACAGCAGGCGGCAATGAAGAATAATAGTCACAGCAAAGAGGTGACACTGCAGCACACATTGGGCACAGACTTAAGCCAGGAAGGTGCCCGTGCACCCCAGGCCTAAGAAAGGCCACTCCCACCAGCAATCCACAGTCTCATTGCTTTCCCTGACAGGAGAAGGTGTCAAGAAAGAGCAATTCAGAATTCCCCCGGGTCACACATAATGCCTTCCCACAAGTAACTGTGAATGTCTCAGATCCCTCATTGTGGCACAGGGGAGATGAGCATTCCCGCATGGGAGAGGTTGACAAGCCGCACGCCAAAGCAGTCACCCTGTAGAGCGTAAGATACACGAAAGGGAACAAGTGGGAAGGAGGAATGACAGCACGCACACTCAGTGCCAGAACCTCACAGTGCAGCACACTTCTCACACAGCACTTTCCAAGGGAGACGGACATTCAAAACAAGCACCACCAAGGCAGTCAGCTCTTTTCCGTCAGTGCGTTTGGCAGAGCAATTGTGTATCCTCCCACACAAAAATTTGAAAGGGAGAAACATTTCAGAATGCACCCAGGGAATTCACCAAGTAATGCCTTCTTGCTCCACTGTGGGGTTCCCATTGCCCCCTGGGTGGCAGCGTAGAGCTGCACATGGGCAAAGCGTGTCCCATGA
>NW_007023346.1:0-788 GCF_000164805.1 Carlito syrichta
TTCGTCATTTACAGCCTGCCCTTTGGAACTTTGGAGCTCTGGAACTCCGGGTCCACCCTGGCTGAGGCACACAGCGTGAGACCCCAACCCAGAGGACCCAGACAAGCAGAGAAAAACAGACCTGCTTAAACTGCCTTGCCATTCTCCAGGAAGAGACTTCCATTGCCCTGCCCACCTAGCAACAAACTTTACCTCATTTCCTAAGGCCAGGTATTGCAGCGTGCGGGGAAGTTTTGGGTCCCTGCTCCCTCCAGCTCTCTCCCCGGCCCGGCACCCGGCACCGCAGGTCGCACAGGGAGGCTCTGAGCGCCCGCCCCTCAGAGACACCAGTTCCATTACTGGCTGAATACTCTGTAGGGACCCAGTGCCACTCTCGTCATTTACAGCCTGCCTTTTGGAACTTTGGAGCTCTGGAACTCCGGGTCCACCCTGGCTGAGGCACACAGCGTGAGACCCCAACCCAGAGGACCCAGACAAGCAGAGAAAAACAGACCTGCTTAAACTGCCTTGCCATTCTCCAGGCAGACTTCCATTGCCCCGCCCACCTAGCAACAAACTTTACCTCAGCTTTTAAGGCAACAGTGTGAAACAGGAGACAAAGCCCCACCCCTATGCTGCAACGAAAAACAAAAGGGAGAGGCTGGAATCGGGAGATCATAGAAGTGACTCTAGTTTGATCGCTTATTTTGACCTATGATTTTATCATTGAAACTGTTGGTCTAGATTACGTTTGGTGTTTACCTTCTGACTTATACTGTTTCTTTATTTTTTTGGCCTGTCTCTGTTTA
>NW_007023347.1:0-607 GCF_000164805.1 Carlito syrichta
CAACTCGTGGTCATTGCCTTGCTAGAGTCTGGTGTGGTCATGTGCTCTTTGAGTCATGGCTGTCGCCATGCTTCCTGGCTTTGGTCCCCTTCCCCCACCTTGGGGAGGTGAATCTTCTCTCTCTAATTCACTTTTAAATAAACTTTTCTTTCTTAACCTTTTTGTGTGTCACAATTCTTTGCATCCACTCGGATCTCTGGGTTGCCAGCGCGCACCTCCAGCTTGCCAGTCCCGGCAGTGCTGCATACCTCCCTGCACCTCTCCACCCTCACCCTGTCTGTCCATAGCCTAATATTTTTGGAGGTCTGTCTCTCTCTCTCTCTCTTATTTCCTAAATGGTGACCCTCTGTGGAGTCTGTTGGAATCTGGTTGCAACTGAAGGCTCTGACTGAGGCTACACTTCAACATGCTGAAACGCTCCAGGGAAAGACATCAGACCGCTGTGGCCTGACTGGGTGAAGGACTAAGGTTAACTCTTTGCTTCCTACTAGCAAAGATCTCTGAGTTTCCCTGTGGACCGGGCTGGATCTCAGAGGAAAACTGACGGTCTCTGCCTAGGGCTACTCCCTAGGGGAGGCAAGAGGGTCTGCAAAGGAAAGTTTGGACC
>NW_007023348.1:0-462 GCF_000164805.1 Carlito syrichta
ATTCTGACCCCCCCATCAGTCCATGTCTATGTTATCTGCCTCTTCAAGTGTCCAGCACCAAATAAACTAGGCCTTTTTTAAAATTTTTATTTTTTGGAGTAGGATTCTCACTCTGTCGTCCAGGTTGGAGTGCCGTGGCACCCTCATGGCTACCCCAGCATCAACCTGCTGGGCTCCGGCAATCTTTTTGCCTCAGCCTTCCAAGTAGCCGGAACTACAGGTGTGCGCTACCACGCCTGGCTAATTTTTGATTTATTGTAAAGATGAGGTCTCACCAAGTTGCCCGGGGTGGACTTGAACCCCAGGGTTCGGGCAACCCACTCCTCTCGGTCTCCCACTGGACTGGGATTACAGACTGAGACATGGAGCCCAGCCCTTGAACTATCCTTTAATAACTCTGCCCCTCGTGTAGGCTCTTTGTGTCATAATCCAGACTATTTGCCATATTTCCCCCAATTCTTA
>NW_007023349.1:0-31750 GCF_000164805.1 Carlito syrichta
AATCTACAAATTCAATGCAATACCCATTAAATTACCAATAACATTCTTCTCAGACCTAGGAAAAACAACACAGGAATTCATATGGAAACACAAACGTCCAAGAATAGCCAGAACAATCCTCAGCAAAAAAAAACAAATCAGGTGGTATCACAATACCAGACTTCAAACTTTACTATAAAGCTACAATCATCAAAACAGCTTGGTATTGGTACAGGAACAGGCATATAGATCAATGGAACAGAATTGAGATTCCAGAAGCAAAACCTCAATTTCTCAACCAACTCATCTTCGACAAAGCCCCCACCACCTACCAATGGGGAGAGGAGAACCTATTCAGTAAATGGTGCTGGGAAAATTGGCTGACCACATGCAGAAGATTGAAACAGGACCCCTATCTATCCCCATGCACAAAGGTTAACTCCAAATGGATCAGAGACCTAAATGTAAAACCTCAAACCATAAGAACCTCAGAAAAGGAAGGAAATACTCTCATGGAAATCGGAACTGGCATCCAATTCCTGTACAAAACCCGAAACCCACAGGACTTAAGAGAGAAGATAGACAAATGGGACCTTATTAAACTGACAAGCTTCTGCAAAGCCAAAGAAACCATCAAGAGAGCAGGGAGACAGCCTACAGACTGGGAAAAAGTATTTGCCAACTCCAGGTCTGACAAAGGCTTAATATCCTGGATCTACAAGGAACTGAAACGTACTGAAAAGAAGAAAACAAACAACCCCATTATAAAATGGGCAAAAGATATGAACAGACACTTCACAAAAGAAGACATTCGAGCAGCCAACAAACACATGAAGAAATGCTCAACCTCACTAATCATCAGGGAGATGCAAATCAAAACCACACTGAGATACCACCTAACTCCAGTCAGAATGGCAATTATCAACAACTCAAAAAATAACAGCTGCTGGAGAGGGTGTGGTGAAAAGGGAACACTTCTACACTGTTGGTGGGAGTGTAAACTAGTGCAACCTCTGTGGAAAGCGGTGTGGCGATTCCTAAAAGCTCTAAAAATTGGCCTTCCATATGACCCTGCAATCCCCCTACTGGGAATATACCCTGAAGAACTTAAATCACTCTATAAAAAAGATACCTGCACACGTATGTTTATCGCAGCGTTGTTCACAATAGTAAGAACCTGGAAACAACCATGCTGCCCATCAAAAGAGGACTGGATTAAAAAAATGTGGTACATATACACGATGGAATACTACGCAGCCATAAAAAAGAACAAAATCATGAATTCCGCTGCAACCTGGATGGAACTAGAGTCTATAATACTGAGTGACCTCTCACAGAAACAAAGATCCGAATATCACATGTTCTCACTCATATAATGGACCTTGAACATCCAATGAAATATTATAAGAAAATGACTGACGGTACTGGGAAACTATGGGGGGGAGGGGGATGGGATTAACAGTAGCAAATATCTGTCGGGGGATGGGAAAACACTTCTTATCTACAGGGTGCCTGAATGAAACGTCATTGTACACCTACCCTTAACTGTACCCCACAAAACCATAATAAAAAATACTGATTAATGAAAAAAAAACAAAACAAAAAACAGTAGACTCTTTGGAAAAGATATTAAGTGATAACAAAGCTGAGAGATCATAATATAATGCTATTGTTATTTCAAAGCAATTTTCTTAGTTATAATTGAGGTAAATTTAATAAAACTAAAACCAATATGCTTCCAGAGTTATAATCTCCTGTTTTGAATAAATTTATATTATCTGAGAATCAATATGGCTTGTGTTGCACACAAACAAGGTCTGAAAATAATAACACCCCAGAGTTCCAGCAGGATGCCATATCCTTGAACTTTTTATACCAATATGAAAGGCTATTGCCTGGAAGAAATGATGCTTCTGAGCATAATATTTCTTAAAATACTATTTCCAGAATTATTTGTAACCACTATAATAAAATATCAGGAAATCATCAGTCAGACTGTTCACAACACTAGTGACAGAAAAACAGCTCATTTACTGGATCACATGACAATTAAAAGCAGAATATTTCAATGATTAATAGGCTAAAAGACAAGTTTTCAATGAACCTATATTGGGCATCTTTAAAGTCTTTAACGATTATATCATCCTGACCACTTTTAACTAGTTTAATATAATTCTATGTTTCCCTAAATGATACATATGTTAGTAGTTAGAAACCAGCTTAAAGTCTCATTACATTTTATTCAACAAATCTCAACCTTCTGCTCTGAGAACCTCTTAAACCTCTATGCCATAGAAGGAATAGTAGTGTATTTCAACAATTTTACAGTTGGTTTTGAAAATAAAGAAATGTGTAGGCTCCCCAGGAGTTCATAGTCAAATGAACAATGTCAATTCTACTTAAGCCAGAAAAACCCATTTCTACTGGCAACATTATAAAAAACCAGAGTTCATACTGCTTATGTAGGACAAACTCCCAGGGAATGTGCCCAGCAAAGCAAAGAACCATGCTTGTGAAGCAAACTGGGCTTTGACATAGTACTAGGGATAATACATAGAACAATAATCATTTCTGTCATTTACAAATATGGGTCTGATTAACGGTAGTCAATATATGTCTGGGGACAGGGAGACACCCCTTATCAACAAGGGTGCCTGAACGAAACATATTTGTATACCTAACACTTAACTGTATCCCACAATATCAAAATAAAAAATACTGAATAAAAAAAATAAAGTGTGCCTTTATAGACAAAAAAAAACCCCCCAAAACCAAAAAAACAAATATGGATCTGTTTAATGTCTTCAGTTGTTTAGACTAACCATTTGGATGACCCTAAACTGCTTTGAAGTCTTTGCATTTAGTTTTGCAAGCATTTGTTTTTCTATAAGCTTAAAGTAATTCTAGCATTCTAGTAGCAACATATTGCATCAAATTAATTTTTAAACATATGTTTTCTATTGAAGAGATCAATGACATTTTTAACTGCTTCTCTTTAATTAAACAGATGAGGGTACTGCAAAGCTTCTTGTTTAATGTCAATCACAAATTTATACCCCAAATTAAAAAATGGTTTTTAGCCAGGATTGGTATACTGAAATAACTCTTTTCACACAAGAACCATAGTGGATTTTTTTTTTTTTTTTTTTTGAGTTGGAGACTCACTCTGTTGCCCAGACTGGACAGTGCAGTGGCCACTCCTGGCCATCACAGCCTCAACCTGCTGGGCTCCGGCGATCCTTCCGCCTCAGCCATCCAAGTTGCCGGAATTACAGGCGTGCACTACCACGCCCAGCTAATTTTTTGATTTTATTGTAGAGATGAGGTCTCACCTGCCCAGGCGGGTCTCGAACCCGCGGGCTCAGGCAATCCACTCACGTCAGCCTCCCAAAGGCGCAGGATTACAGGCTGAGCCACCGAGCCTGGCTCATTGTGGATTTTATATACTCTTAGTTAACCAACAATCCTCACAAAATTTGTTGGTATTAGTGACAAATTTTTTAAAACAAGCTTCTATTTTTCCCATCCAAACTCTGATTTCTTCTATGTTAAGTCTCTTATCATAAATATATTTTGAAAAATTTTAAGAGTAATTAGAATGATCATATTCAAGGAATACTGCAGAAAAGGGGAGATTAGAGCTTTTTAGTTTTAATTTAAAAGGCAGGTCACAAGGGTAGTAGGGATCTTACATGAGCTTTCCCTCTCATTGAGCATTACATTTTAAAAGTTAGAAAGAAAATAAAAACTGATTACTGTAGCATTTGGCTTTACGTTGGAGTGATTTTTGCTGGTACTGCCAACTTCCAAGGCATTTAGAAGATTCTTTAACTTTGATCAAATGACAACTGCTGTTGTTTCCATTGTTATGAGCAACCTTATAGAATCTTTTATATGCCATTTCCAGTTCTGAGAAGAATGCTGCTGGTAATTTAATGGGTATTTCATTAAATCTGTAGATTGCCTTGGGTAGGATGGACATCTTAACAATGTTGATTCTTCCAATCCATGAGCATGGAATATTTTTTCATTTGTTTGTGTCGTCTTTGATTTCTTTGAGCAGTGTTTCGTAGTTTTCATTGTAAAGGTCTTTCATGTCTCTAGTTAGAAAGACGCCAAAGTATGTGATTTTTTTTGTGTGGCTACTGTGAATGGGACTGTGCTCTTTATTTGGGTTTCTGTTTGTTTATTGTTGGTGTATAGAAATGTGACTGTCTTTTGCATACTGATTTTATACCCTAAGATCTTGCCTAAGTCCTTTATCAGTGCAAGGTTTTTGACAGATTCTCTTGGGTTTCGAGGTATAGAATTATGTTGTCTGCAAAGAGGGATAACTTGACTTCCTCTTTTCCTATTTGGATAGACCTGATCTCCTTCTCTTTTCTGATTACTCTAGCTAGGACTTCCAAAACTGTTGAAAAGGAGAGGTGAGAGTGGACATTCTTGTTTTGCTTCGTTTTTCAGGGAAATGATATCAATTTCTGTCTGTTTAGCAGTATTCTGGCTGTGGGTTTCTTACTATTTTGAGGTATGTTCCATCTATGCCTAGATGTTCAAGGGTTTTTATCAAGAAGGGGTGCTGGATTTTGTCAAAAGCTTTTTCCATGTCTAATGATATAATCATGTGGTTTTTGTTTTTACATCTGTTGATATATTTGATTACGTTTATGGTCTTACGAATGTTGAATCAGCTCTGCATCCTGGGGATGATTTCAAACCTGTAGCTATTGTTCCAATATGACAGATCATAGTCACTATTTTCCCTTTATGCTGAATATCTCAAGTAGACCTAAGAAATACCCATATTTACTGGAGCTTGATGCCTCAATTATTAGCAGTGATTTCTTTTCATTCTTGTCTCCTGATTTCTTAATGACTCATCAAAATGTAAATAAACAAAAATCATTCCACACTGCAAGATTAATAAATTTCCTTTAAATCTTTACCCTGAGATAGATCCACTTTATGTTAAAACAGACCTTTTATATTTATTTAATATAATTCCTCACATTGAAAATGGAATCTGAGGCCCAGTAAGGTTAAGTGACTTGTACAAGGTCCCTGAGTAGAAAAGGAGTAAAGTAGAAGTTTCCATCCCTAGGTCACTACTACTACTTGAAGTTAATCAGAAAGCGGATACAGAAAGATGTAAGTTGAAGAAATTTGAACATGATGATGACTATCATATTTAGCAAAATGGATGGTCATTGCTTCCTTATAATAGTAAAAAATAGTTAATTCACAGGTAGACTTTTCAAAAATACGTGGTTTCTACCATTAAAAATAAAACTGAAGATTTGGGAGTAGGTAAAAGGTAAAACCAAAACAGCTTATTTCAACCTAAGAACTCATTAAAAGTAAATGACAAACTGCAGAGTCCTACACCTATGTAATTTTGCAAGTCACCACAAGCTTTTCATACACTATACCAAAGAAAAGAACTTGAGTTCTTTCGGGACACAATCTTTACTAAAAAGTGCCAAAAACTATATGAAAAGACACTTTTATTTAGGGAAGAAATAAAATATAAGATGAAAAGTTCTTAATATGGTTCTTCTCTCCCCTCACATTCTGCTTTAATTTAGTTAGTGTGTCCCTAAGTAAGCTCGGGTAAATTTAACCTCTCAGAGCATCCCTCAACCCATGTGAAAAGACCCTTACTAGTTTCTAGCTGGAAAAAAAAAGCAGACCTATGTCACCAAGAGTCAGCTGGCACTGAGTTATCTCCTAAGGTAACTCTAACATTTGGAGACATACTCTCTGACTTTGTGAGGATGACAACAGCAATGAAGGGAAATGCTGAGAGTTGCTGTAGGTTTCACAGAGACTCTAGGGTTATGAAGATTCCACTCATATCTAGTAACAGACGATAGTAAACTCTGCACTAAGGTTTAGGACAAAAAAAAACATTTAAAAGTTTTAACAGTTTTGTTACAGTATGTAAATGCCTATCTGTTGCCTATCAGTATAATGACATGGTAGACAAATTGCCCTGTTCTGTCAGGTTCTAGTGTTGGGTCTGTCATTAACTAGCTATGTGTATAGGGAATTGCAACCACTTTAACAAATACTTATTGAGGGTCAAATACTGTGCAAATCATTTTAATAGTTATCTTAGGAAATCCTCTCAGCAAGCCTAAGGGATTGACACTATTATTATCTTACCGGTCAGGGAACTGGGGTTCAGGATGCGTTCTTTTCTCAAGGTTAAATAGCTAGAAGGCCTGATTCTACAGCTTGTATTCTTTTGAACAATAGTCAGCTTCTGGAACTGTTTCCCTAGCAGGTACTTTGGGGCCAGCAGGAGAGCAGAAAGAAATGTATAGGGTTCCAGTTCTTCTACCCCTACTTCAACCAGATAAGTTACTTGTTAGTTGTTTTATTTACTGAGCTTTTTGAGTAACATTTTGCAGGATGTACATACAGTGCTCTGTGACATAAAGCGCCTGACTCCAGAATATTATGTTTCATTAGAATAAAGAAGCAAAAGTGTTTTTTGGGTTTTTTTGAGTTGGAATCTCACTCTGTTGCCCAGACTGGAGTGCAGTGGCACGGTCCTGGCCACCGCAGCCTCAACCTGCTGGGCTCCGGCGATCCTTCCACCTCAGCCTTCCAAGTAGCTGGAACTATAGGCGTGCACTACCACGTGGGCTTATTTTTTGACTTATTGTAGAGATGAGGTCTTGCCAAGTTACCCAGGAGGGTCTTGAAACCGTAGGCTCAGGTAATCCATTCACCTCAGCCTCCCAAAGTGTGGGATTACAGGCTGAGCCACCGAGCCCGGTTGCAAAAGTGGTTTTAAAGGAATATAAGTACAATAAAGAATAATTCTCACTGGAAAGGCTTTTAAAAAGAAATGTATGTGAGGTGGACCTTGACAAGCAGATCAAATCCTGATTTAGTTGAGGGAAACCATCTGGAGACCCATTAATCAAAGTGCTCGAATCTTCAAATGCTAATTAAAATGTTTATTTTAAAAATGTTTCTCTTAATCCTCCCATTTTTATTAAATAACACCTTGAACAAAAATTAAGAGCACAGTCTGAAGTGATTGTGATGTCCAAGAAGTACTATTAATAGAAAACACGAAAGTCATATTTTAAAATATACTACTACTGACTACACCATGAATACAGTCAGTCCCCTACATACAACTTTCAAAGATGCAAACATATGCGTTTATATATACAATCACATCTGTCTTGCCATCTGTCTCCTATTGCTGATGTTCCTTCAGCTCTACCATCTCCCTCCTCTTCTCCCTCCTCTTCTCCCTCCTCCAGTCAGCAACTCTTCTAGCCTTTTCACTCACTCAATGCCAGTCCCCGTATGCCAGCTGCTATACTGTAGTACTACTATAGTTTACAAGGTATTGTACTGTAAGATTAAAAATGCTTTATTTTTGTTTGGTTTTTATCTATTATTTGCATTAAAAGTATTATAAATCTATTACAGTACAGTGCTATATAGCCAATTGTGGTAGTCGGGTATCTAGGCTAAATTTGGTGGACTTAGGAACAAATTGGACTTAGGAATGCACTCTCAGAATGGAATTTGTTCGTATGTACAGGATGTACTGTATAAAACATATATACTCTGTAGAATAAAGTAGCATTAAAGATTCATTCCCACAGGACACAACTACAGGATGTACCCTGTTTACTATGAGAACCAAACGCAGCAACAAATCTTCACTAGCATTATGATGCGTAACATAAATTCATATTTTATTCATTAAATAAGCATTTATTAAAAATCTATAATACATCAAGAACTATATAAAGTCCTGGTGATAGGACAAAGAAGCTAGTCTAAAATAAATTAAAATATGATGATATATGTCATAAAATGTACAAGAGGTATAGAGGTACAGTGGAGAAATACATAAGGTGGGATAAAGAATAGAAGAAAGCTTCGCAACCAAAGCTGAATCTTAACACTAAGGTATTTTAAGAATCTACTAGACCATTACCACTTAACAAGCAATGGAGAAAAAAATCTTTAAAAATTCAGAATGTAATGAAGCTGCTTTGCCACATGATTGCCTTACAAAAAGCTAAGGAGATTACTGCACTCTTTGAGGCCTACTTTTTTTTTTTTTTTGAGTTGGAATCTCACTCTGTCACCTAGACTGGAGTGCAGTGGCCGCTCCCAGCCACCACAGCCTTGACCTGCTGGGCTGTGGCGATCCTTCCACCTCAGCCTTCCAAGTAGCTGGAACTACAGGCACGCGCTACCATGCCCAGCTCATTTTGATTTATTGTAGAGATGAGGTCTCACCAAGTTGCCCAGGCGGGTCTCGAACCTGCGGGCTCAGGCAATCCACTCACCTCAGCCACCCAAAGGCGCAGGATTACAGGCTGAGCCACCGAGCCCGGCTGAGGCCTACTTTTTAATGAACATAATCAGAATACCTGGACATTGGAGATATAAATTGTACTTAGAACACATAAAATAACACAATTCAGAATATCTGAATATTGAAAAATAAGTTGTATTTAGAACACTGCAAAATAGAGCGAATGAATCTTTATGATATTTGAGGTGAAGAAAGCATAGTGAATAAAACCTAAAAAAGTAATACTAAATGAATTTTACCATTAACACATATATAGTAAATTATTCTCAAACTTATTTATTGTCTCATGTACGAAATCATTATATATCTAGTTGGCGCTTTTAGATTGGTATAAATAAAGTATTATAAAGAAATAAAATAAAGCATATTTTAAATAAACACTTTTTAAATTACTAAGATTTGGGGTTTTTTTTTCCATCTCAAATACCCAAAGATCTCAGTTAACCCAGGCTATGTGACTTTATGTTGCCAGTAATATTTTTACACCATAAAGATATATCTTTTAACTTGCAGAACAAACACATTGTACTTGTATTCTGTTGCATGAACAAGTCTACATTCGATCATATATTTGTCATATTTTGTTCTCTAGCTGTTTCATAAATAAGCCATTTGTCTCCCAAATTAGATGATGAACTACTTTAGAGCAAAATTATACTGTCTTTTCCTTTTGTATCCATTAGTTGCTAACACAGTGTTAGGCTATAGAACTGCTCAGTGAATGCTTGTTGCATTGGACAGTACCCACAATCATATACTTTTTTCCTTGAAGTATAGTTAAATAGTTTTAATGTTGTGGTGCTGTCAGCTTTTATGCTTCATCCTGCTTCTGTGCCCACCTTGCCAGTAGAAGGTAAATTCCATCTTTATTTTTATTCAATCAACGTTGCTCCTGCAAAGATTATCAATAATCATGACAATCAATGCCAGTTCAACTGGTGAGTTTTACTACACATCACCTAGACACTGAACTCAAAATGCCTATATCTTGAACTCAAAATTCCTACACCTGTCACCTAGACACTAAACTCAAAATGTCTATATCAGACTAAGTCATTATCATATCAATCTGTCCTTGACTGAAAACAAGTGATCAATCTTAAATACAAGTTCACTGTCTCTATCCTTTATTATATAGGAAAAAAAAATAGTACAAGAAATAATAAAAATAATTATTTTTTTAGCCGGGCTCGGTGGCTCAGCCTGTAATCCCGCGCCTTTGGGAGGCTGAGGTGAGCCGACTGCCTGAGCCCATGGGTTCGAGACCCGCCTGGACAGCGAGACCTCATCTCTACAATAAATCAAAAAATCAGCCGGGCGTGGTAGCGCGTGCCTATAATTCTGGCTACGTGGAAGGCTGAGGAGGAAGGATCGCTAGAGCCCAGCAGGTCGAGGCTGCAGTGGCCGGGAGCGGCCACTGTACTCCAGTCTGGGCGACAGACTGAGACTCCAACTCAAAAAAAAAAAAGAACAGTAATTATTATTTTAAAGTAGAAAATTTATAAATGCTCTCAACACACTCCCTCTCTTATACCTAAATATAAAGGCAAATAAGTTTTTTTCTAATATGAAACTCCTTTGTTCAAAATTGTAATGTATCTAGGCAAATATTTATTTTACATCATTTCAAAAGAAGATAAAATAACCCACCCTAATTCTATCTCAAACTTGGAGTCAAAATAAAAAAATGATTTTCACACTAAATTAAGTTACCAAATACAAAAATATGTCTCAATATTTATTTACTGCAGTGATTTTTCTTCACTAATGGTGAAAAATTAAACTGAATTAAGAAACTTGTTTATAAACAGGGCCAAGTTATGACAAGAAACTAAAAAGGAGAGTATCACAGTTATCCTAAAGGTCTTATTTTAATAAGCTTGAGAGGAAAAAAGTAAGAATCTAGACTTAATAGTCATTTACAATTCTACAATTCATGAAAAACCACAATTTATGCAACCATAAAAGCATTCATTTAAAAATCACAGCAGGGCCACATTATCTCTTAACATCTAATTGAGTCTTTAGAAAGGAAAGAAAAGCAGTGGTCTATTAAAGGTTCCCTGACAAATCTATTTTATTATTGAAAACAAAGTTTCAGACATTTTTCAAAACCTATAATTCTTGTTCTTGAAATAAGAAAAATTACTATATATGAAAGTGACAAATGTGTTATAATTCTTACTTTAATTACTTTGCCTAAATTAATTTAAAGTAGTATGAACATCAAAGTTTGTGCCACTGTGCAAAATCAACAATGTTAATAAAATTTTATTTTCTTGAATTAAAACATTTTTAAAATCTAGTCATTGTTTAGAATATAAGTGACGCTAGCTATTAAAAAAATGGTTGTGTGGCTAACATTACACTATATTTCATTTCTCCTAACCCAGTTTTTAAAGGGGAATTAGAAGCATATTTTACAATCTCACCACTACTATGACTGTTATTTATTTGGCTAAAAACTCTTACTTGTAAGCAAAACTGAGATTTTTTTTTTTTCCTAATTTAAGGAAAGCAGAGATGAGGCTAAAGTAAACACCTAGGAAAGAGTCACAGTGACAGTACCTGTGTTCACATTTATCACTACAATGGAAAAGCAAAACAAAACAAAAAACCCCTCCTAAACCAGTTTCCCATAAAAGATTTTAAGCTCCACTGAAATGCATGCATATGTGCATTATTCCGATGTCACTTTATTCCCTCTTTTGCCTTGTTGACATTTATAACATGACCTAGTTCAGCTAAAATTACCATAACGAAAAAGTAGCTGCAGTGTGATAAGTGATTTTACCTAGACATGATGTCTGGTTCCCACTGGTCTACACACATACTGACGTCCCTTGGTGACAGAACTAATTCCTTCTACTTGTCTTTTCATGATAAAAGGCATTGATAGCAACTTTTTAAAATTCCTTGCTTCTAAGCTGAGAAACTGAAAAGCTGTGTGAATGCTCGGCATCACCAATCAAGTCAGAAAACTAGGCCCTATAATAACACAGGGGAAAAATATACTGAAGCCAATACCTTGGGAAATAAAGATAACAGGAATGGAATCACCTAAGTAGGTGGCCTTAGTATTTCTGGCCATGTTCCCTAACCCCTACAGGTAATAGTGGACTGGTAGCTGGGAGGCAGATGAGACAAAACATAGATATGGAGTTTCAAGGACAGTACTATTTTATGGTAAAGTGGCAGGAAGTATGAACAGAATAAAAATTTTTCATACGCAGTATCAGATTAAAGATGTAAAGAAAAGGAGACTTTCAAAAATCATGTGAAAGACAGAAGAAAATTCAAAGAGCTTTTAAGGGAACTGATGGAGAATAAAGAGGATGGGTAATCATAATTAACTTACCAGAAAGTTATTCGAATTATTGACAGAAATAATAATGTTTGTTCAAAGGAACTCAAGCCATTCTGATTGAGAATGGGATGTTCCATTAAGGAAAAAACTAGGTAAGAGGCTCAAGCACTGAAATAAGAAGAAAAAAATCAACATGATATTTCTATTAACAGCAGGCTGGATCCAAAGCTCAAGAAGTACTTTTTAAGTGACCAACTCTAACTTATGCCAGGGATAGTGAACCTATACTACTGACAGAAGTGGATCCTGCTTACCACCCTTATGAAACCAAAAGGTAAGGAAGAATGAGAAGTGAGTCAGATAAAGAGTATACATCAGAACAATAAACTTACCTGCACTTGGGCCTGGGGCACAGAAAAACATGAACTTATATAAAATGAAAGTGGGAAAGTCTAGAAAAGTGTGTTTAATGTTTGAAATATCACAATTTGGCTATATGTAAAATCCCTAGTAAATCACAGTCCCTGCCACTTTAGCACAAAATAGTACTATCCTTGAAATTCTACATCTAAGCCGGGCTCGGTGGCTCAGCCTGTAATTCTGCACCTTTGGGAGGTTGAGGTGAGGGGAATGCCTGAGCCCGCGGGTTTGAGACCCACCTGAGCAACTTGGCAAGACCTCGTCTCTACAATAAATCAAAAAATCAGCCGGGCATGGTAGCGCGTGCCTGTAGTTCCAGCTACTCGGAAGGCTGAGGTGGAAGGATCGCCGGAGCCCAGCAGGTCGAGGTTGCGGTGGCCGGGTGCGGCCACTGCACTCCAGTCTGGGTGAGAGAGTGAGACTCCAACTCAAAAAGAAAAAAAAGAAATTCTACATCTATATTTTGTCTCATCTGCCTCTCAGCTGCCAGTTCACATTATTACCTGTGGGGTTAGGGAACATGGTTAGAAGTACTAAGGCCACCCACTTAGGCGATTTCATTCCTGTTATCTTCATTTCCTAAGGTATTGGACTCAGGATTTTCTTCCCCTGTGTTATTACAGGGCTTAGTTTTCTGACTTGATTGGTGCCTCAGCAGAGCTACTGAGTCCAAAGCCAAACTATTAGTATCTTCCAACCATATGTCTAGATATCTGAAATGGTAAAGAATGAATAGTGACTTTAGATGCATTATCTAACAAACATACACATATAAAAAACAGAACTGAGGAAAGTCTATCAGCTCAAATATAAATTTGCTTTCTCTTTAAAAAAAAGAAAAAGTGCAAACTATAAACATGAACTCATGAACTTGGAAGGGTTGAGGTATAATTACTAATGCCTAAAAGTTCACTTAAGTTTTATTGAATATTTGGAAGCCCGTTTAAAAAAATGTACTATTTGAAATCAGTAAGAAAGAAGTTCAACTTCTGGTCATGATGAAAAACTGAAGTGGTCACACAAAACCCCAGCGATAACAAGACAAAATACTGGATTAAAACAAACAAACAAACTGCTTGAGGATAATTTAAAGCTTCCAAAAGCAGACATAATTAATTTTGAAAACTGAAAATGGAGGGGGTAAGAATAGAGAGTTCCTGGCTTACTAACCCCAGGACACTAACCAAACACCATACCTACAACTACAAAAAAAATTGAAAAAAAAAAAATGAAGTCATACTGGCTTAAAGGTGCTAGAAATTAGAGTTTAGAACTGAAAAAGCAGCTGAAAATTTAAAGGAGAAATATGGGTAGAAAGCCAGTATCAGAAGGCATGAGACCCAAATTCAGAACACAAACTATACAAATCCTGGCTGATAGTAAAATTATATAAGAGCAAGGGAGATTATGAAGTAGTGAAGTAGCAGGAGGAGGAATAAAACAGATTTCTGAATCTGTGATTATTTTATTAACTGAGTACATTCATCAATCATTTGTAGCCTGAGTAGGAAAAAAATGAATCTCGACAGGCTTTATGTGTCAGCCCAAAGCCAGCACTGCCACTGTCAATTAGGATGAAATTCTGAGAAGTAAGAAACTACAAAGAGGTTAAGCACCATTTTTGCCAAAATTTTTGGGCTGACTGACAAATTGTACATGATCAAGAGAGACCTACAGGTGAAAAAAGCAGTCTGAACAGTGGAGAAGTAAAAGTCACAGGAGACAAAGTTTGTAGTTTCAACCTGGGAATATTAACTGCCTACTAGAACAATAAGCCAAGGTCTTTTTGACAGAATTCAGAGTCATTTAACCTACAATAATCTACAATGTCTAGTTTTCAAATCAGAAGTTCATAAACATGCAAGAAAAAGAAAATTATTTGCATACTTAGGGAAAAATACACTCAAAAAATGACTACCAAGCTCAGATGTTGAATTTAGAAGAGAAAATAATTCAATAAAGCTATTATGAATATTATAAAAACTGAAAAAATAATTGCTATTAGTGAGAGAACACAGAAGAAATCTCAAGAGAAAAATGAAAACCAAAAAAAGAAAACTCTAGATCTGAAAAACGTAATAGCTGAAATAAAACATTCACCAGAGGGAAGAATTAATAGAAATTACCCAATCTAAAAAGGAGAAAAATGATAAAACTGGCAGGTGAATTCTCATCAGAAACTATGGGGGCCCAAGAATTGAAACAACACAAAGTGTAGAAACCAATAATTATATTGCCAAAAAGGCTACATTTCAAAAATAAAATTAAATTAGAACACATTTAGAAAAACAAAAATGGAGAGCGTATATTCCAGCAGATCTGAATTATAAGACATGCTAACAAAAACTTTTCAGTCTGAAAAGAAATGACACTAGATGGTAACTCAGAACAATAGAAGAAGAAAAAAAAGATGGGTAAATAGAGAACATATATAATTTTCCTTTCTTTAAAAATTTTACATATCCATATGACCATTTAAAGTAAAAGTTATAACACGATATGAACTGGAAGCTAATAGTAATGTGTTTATATTGATTCATCAATTGCAAGAAATGTGCCACAATAATGTAAGATAATAATAGGGGAAACTGTGAGGATGGGAGAGCACACAGATGGATACTCTGTATATCCTGTTCAATTTTTCTGTAAACCTAAAATTCCTATAAAAATCAAAGCTATAAAACATATAATTGCTAACATAAGGTAATATAGTAATTATATTCTTATTCCAATTTTTGAAGAATTGTGTGGTATAACAGCAATTCTAGAATTAAAAAAAATCATTAAAAAAAAAACCTCTCAATAAACTAAGTAGTAATAGAGGAGAATTTCCTCAAAAGACACATATAAAAATCCTGCAGCTAAAATCATGTTTTATCATGAAAAGACTAGATGCTTTTCCCTTAAGTTTAGGAACAAGGCCAAGTATGTATGATCTAATCACTTCTTCTCCACATTGCACTGGAGGTTCTAGAATGAGGAATAAAGCAAAAAGTAGAAGTTAAACGAAAAAAATTTTTCAAAGAAGTAAAATGTTTGTATTCTCAGACAACATAATCCTGTATGTAGAAAATTCTAAGGAGTCTACCAAGAAAAAAAAATTCCTAGAACTATTCCTAGGCATATTTCATAAGGACACAGAATACAAGATTGATATTTTTAATATTGTATTTTCATATATGCAACAATTCAAAAATAAAATTAAGAAAATAATTCCATTCATAAGAGAATTAAAAAATAAAATACTAAGCAATAAATTTAATGACAGAAGCAGAAGACCTAACATTGAAACTACACCAAACATTTCTAAGAGAATTTAACAAAAATATAAACAAATGGAGTTATATTCCATGTTTATGGGTTAGAAGACTAAATATTAAGATGGAAGTTTTTTCCAACTTCGTCTGTAAATAAAATGCAATACGTATTAAAATTTCAGTATTTTATACAAACTGACAAGTCAATGCTAAAAATTTACATATGAAAGTTAATAGAACCTAAAATAGGCAAAATAATTTTGAAAAAGAAAGACAAAGTAGAAGGAATCATATTAGCCAGTTTCAAAATATTTCTATAAAGTTACAGTAATCAAGACAGTATCGTATTGGTCTACAGACTGACATATACACTAATGCAGCAGAACAGAAAGTCCAGGAAAAAAACCCTTTCACTTATGAAAAATTGCTACCAGGATAATTACATGGAAGAAAGGTTAGTCTACAAGGCTCTGAAAGGGTCTGTAAGCATCCCTTTTTGTAAGACTATCCTTCTTATATATTGAGAAAACAGATATATGATCTTAAACTTTTACCTCATATCACACACTTAAAAATCAACTGAAAATGGATCACAAATTTAAAATTATAAAACTTTTAGGAAAAAATATAGAAAAAAAATTTTTGACCTTGGATTAAGCAAAGATTTCATAGATATGACACTAAATGCATAAACTTAAAAAAAACCTCTGATAAATTAGACTTCATCAAAATTAAAATCTTTTGGTCTTCTCACAATTCATAAGCATGACGACTGGGTTTTCATGTACCTCCCTCCAACCTTGCTACAGCACCAACACATTATCCATCTAATATAATTTAGAAAAAATTTTTAAAACTTTTACTTTTCAAAAGACACCATAAAGAAAATGAAAAGACAAGTCACTTAATGAGAGAAAACATTTGCAAATCTGGTAAAATACTTGTATCTAGGATAAATAAAGATCTTTAACAACTTAGTAAGAAGACAACACAATAAAAACATCTAGGCAAAGGAGCTTAATAGCAATTTCACTACAGAAGATACAGATTAAAAGTGGACTGGATAAAGAAAATGTGGTACATATACACGACTGAGTATTATGCAGCCATAAAGAAGAATAAAAACATGGACTTTACAGCAAATTGGATTGAATCGGAGACTATTAAACTAAGTGAACTATCACAGAAACAAAGAACTGAATACCAGATGTTCTCACTCATAAGTGGGTCTTGAACATTAGTCATATTAGCACAAGGGAGGGATTGGCAGTCACCGGGAGGGAGGGAGGAGGCTGGGGGACACTTGATAACACAAAAGGTACTTGGTTCATTACCAGTGGGAGGGAGGGCCAGTTAGAAGCCCAAACTTCACCTGCATGCAGCCTACTTATGTAGTTAGTTCTCACTTACACCCCACATTCCCATAACAAAATTTTTTTAAAAATTAAAGAAAAAAGAAGATGTAATGACTAACAAGCAAATGAAAAGTTACCCAACATCATTAGTCTTAAAGAAAATACAAATTTAAAACCACAATGAGATACCACTATACAACCACTAGAATGCCTATAATTATAAGAATCTGAAAGTATCAGGTGTTGGTGACAATGTGGAAAAACTAAAAGTTTCATCCATTGCTGGTGGGAATGCAAACCAGTATAAACACTAATTTATAAAAGAGATCAGCAATTTCTTAAAAAGTTAGAGTTACCACATGACCCAGCAATTCCACTCTTAGGTATTAGCATAAAAGAAATGGAAATCTGTCCACACAAAGTCTTGCACATGAATATTCACAAAGTACTACTCATAATATTCCTAAACTAGAAACAATCTAAATATCCATATACTATTCATACAATGGAATACTATTAAACAATAAAAAGAAACCATTCACTGATACATTCTACAACATGCATGAACCTCAAAAACACCATGCTAAGTGAAGGAATACAGATATGAAAGATCATATAAATATATGACATTTCTAGAAAATACAAATCTATTTTAAAAAAAAGTAGATTAGTAGTTGCCTATGGCTTGGGGTTAAGTGTAAGAGCTGACTGTAAATGCCCACATTTACAGTGGGAGACGAAAATATTCTATTTTTATATTCTATATTTTGGGAGACGAAAATATTCTAACTTTACAAATGTATGAATATTCTAACTTTATAAATAGATGAATTTAACACTTGCAATGGGTACATTTTATGGCACATAAACTATACCTCAGTAATACTATTTTTAAATAACAGCTTAATATAAGACTAATAAAACAGTCTTTTTGTAAATAAAAATGTGGTGGTTTATAGCATATATCTGCTTCGTATGTTACCCAATAATTAAAGTATAACACTTCATAACAATCCAATTCTTATTCCTTTTATTCTAACATATATGTCTTCTTAATATTAAACTCCCACTGATTTCAAAAAGAGCCTCATAAACTAAAGATTAACATACAGATTGTTAAGGGACATTATATAAAATGTTAAAATAATATTCCCATCCATCTTATACTTAAATTTAAATGAAAAAATTATTCAAATAATATTGTTATATTTCAGTCACTATAGGCCTAAATTTTACCACAGAACCACGGAACTAAAAAATTCGAAAGGATTTAAAGCAAAAATAAAACTTAGTGCCAAAAAAGTAGAGTATGAATTCAATCAACAGTGTATCAATGATATGCCAGGCAACAGCTGGATACCAAAGATACAATGCTAAGTGAAAACAGGGATGGTTCCCATCTACATGTAGTTTCCTAATTCTAGTAAACAAGCACAAAAGAATTTCCTTGCCTAAGTCTCGTATAGTTTAATGATTTATTTGAGCAGTAAGACTTATGAACTATCAATCAGTGCACTGGTTCAATTTTTTAAAAAAGGATCAAGAGTTAAACTTCCAAACTCAAATTCCTTAGAGGACTTGGCTGAGGGACAGAAAGATGATAGTTAAGTGAAGAGTTCTAGAGATGGCAGTTGAAAATGGAAGCTCTGTTCTTAATAAATTTACAAGAAAAGAGACAGACCATTCCTTTGGTTTTATAATGGTGCTTTTAATACTTGCTTTACTTTTTAAAAAAAAATGTGTAAAATGAGTTCAGCACTTATAAACATATAAATACCTTTAAGTAATTCGAAAAGGAGCACCAAATGGAATGCTTCATTCTTAAGGCCATGTTCAGTATCTTGTTTTAATCAGATTATTCCAGGTGTTGCCTTTTGAATCATTCCAGTCTGGTTTTACCTTGTCTCACTGACTCCATTCCAGTGATCTTTAACATCTTTCACAGTATCTCATAACACATTATGGTCTCTTTAAGGTTTTTTAACATACAACTTTTGCATTCCTATAATACTCTCCAAAACGTTTTTTTCGCTTTTAGCTCTGATTCAACATTAATGTCTCAGTTCATAGTCTCTGTCACATAGGTTTTTCCTGAGGTTCCCTGGATTAGGAAATTTCCTTGGACTATGTTCCAAGAGCACCATGAGCTTTCCCCTCTCATAGCATTCCTAAAATTTCTAATTATCAATTTAACATCTGATTGACCAATATAGTATTTACAAATATATTTCCAGAGCCTAGGATAGTTTCTAGTACACAATCTGGAGATCAGAAAATATCTGTTAAATAAATGATAGTCAAGTAAAATGTAACCATAACCATATCTTCATTACTTTCTTTCCTCATATATAATTTTGTAATGAAAAATATTTTCTCTTGTGTATAAATGTAGCTTATTTTATGCTTCTCAATTCTAAACAAAAATCCACTGATTTTTCTAAAGTAGTTCCTAGATTTCATTCCTTCATATGTAATCCTATCTCATTTTTTCTTTTTTAAGAAAAATATCATTTAATATATAAAATATCTGGTCTTGTAAAGACTTACATGTAAAACTTATAGATGATGGCAAAAATATAGTGAAAGACATCAACTTCAAAGAAATAAGAAACACAGACAAGTAAAACTAAAATAACACAAAATACTATGAAATATTTTATATACTCTAATCCAGAGCAAGCTGAAGATACCAATCAACTAAAATAGCCACATATAAAAAGGCTAAATATCTTTTGAATTCTAGTTCTTTTGTGAACAAAAGGTCAAAATGAAAAACAGATAATTTCTTAAATGATTATCTTTCTGTTCAGTCTCATGTTCTTCAGTAGAACATTAAATTCCTTCATAAAACACGCTGTCAACTTTATGACTTGAAGTAGACTCTCTTCTACTTCTTAAAGCATATTCCCATTTTACTAGATAAATCAATGAGTCAATCTAGTATCATTTGGAATATAGGAGTTTGATAGCCTAATGAAATTATAATTGGTTTTTTCTTTCTTTTATTATTGAGATGTGGGGATACAAGTGAGGATTAACTGCATACATAGGCTGCATGCAGGTAAAGTTTGGGTTTCCAACTCCTCCTTACCCCCCACCCTTTTAGTCGGCTAAATACCTTTTGTGTTGTCACGTGTTTTCTGCCCTTCTCCCTCCCTTCCTCCCCTAGCAATGCCAAGCAACTGCTGATTTCTGATATCTCCCCTTGTGCTTATGTATCTATTGTTTAGGGCCTACTTAAGAGTGACAACATTCAATATCAGTTCTTTGTTGTTGTGCTAGATCACTTAGTATGATGGTCTCCAACTCCATCCAATTTGCTGCAAAGTCCATGATTTTGTTCTTTATGGCTGCATAATTCACATTTTCTTTATCCCAGAAACTATAATTGTTGACCAAAATAACTTTAACCCATATCATAAGATTTTATATTTTTGCCAAAAGAGATTTCAAGATTTCTAAGTTAAACTATTAAAATTTTATTCTAAAGTAAAAACTACGTTTTCTTAAGATCCACATAGACTGCCCTACTATTTATTCTCTTGAATTCTTGAAAATATTTTCACTAGTAAAGAGTAACATGCTTAAGTTGAATTTAAGTATCACTACAGAGCGTAAGAAGTCACATATATAATTTCTGTGCCCTTCTCTAACTCCATAATTAATACTCCAGAGAGCATTACCATTTTTTTTCCTCCTTTCATCACATCTCTATCTGGAACACACGCATTTATCAATACAAGCTGCTACACCAAGGCTTACCCACATCACTCCTGTACAGATCAATGGATTTAGTTCATCTTCTCAAAAACCTGCAACATAGATTTTATATTTTTTCTGGTTTAACTGCCTGTCTGCCTGCCCATCCATCCATCCATCCATCCATCCATCCATCCATCCATCCATCCAGTTATGTTTTCTATGGTTAAAAAAAATGCTAAAATAAGCAAAGGACTCCAAAAATCCATCCTTACTTTCCTGTTGACTTCCTACCCATTTAAATATAGAATGGTGGCTAGAACAACTAAAGCATAATATCCAGAAGAGTCATCAGGGTCACCTCAAAAATAGTAAACTAGGCTGAAAGGACAAATAAATTAAAATTTAAGAACAATTTTATAAAAACAAGGGTTAGCCTGCCATATTTTAAAAAGCAATATATAAGTTTCTATCTATGCACAGCTCACAGTCAGGAGATGCAGGTATCTACACTTTTTCAAAGTAAACCTAATACTGTAAACTTAAGATTTTTTCTTCATAATATTTCTAAGGGACTGTGAAAACACAGGCCTTCATCAGGGTTCTCTGACTAATTAGCAATATAGCCATGAATAACAATATAGCCATGAGTATCTTCAACAATAAGATGAGGGGATTGTGTTTAGAATATGATCCTTTTAAAAAAATTTGTTTAAAACCAATTTATAAACTCCTAAAGACTAGTAAGGTAGAAACTATTAATATTTGTTGTTTGAATGTATTAATGACTAAAGGTACCACAAATTCAGAAACAATTTCAGGTTGATGATTTAGATTTATTTATGAATTATGTACATTTGAAAATCTGAAATGTCAGTTATATTATTTTTTCAGTGTTGATATGATGCTTGGGCTGTACATGGATCTATGGATTGCATAACTCCACTCTTCCTCCTCTCACTAAAAGTCCACAGCCACCAAGCTCAGAATATGTGATCTACACAGATACTTTTCTACTATCTCCTAACATTCCCCAAATTTATGATTCTGTGATGTTCACCTCTTTCAAAGAAGCACAAAATGGAATGAAAGAATCACAAGGCAAAGATAAATATGATAATCTCTATGACATTTGCTATGGCTTAGAATTCTTTTGCTTCCTGATTCAATTGCTCACAACTCAAGTCACATGATCTTCACTTCTGAAGAACATGAATGGTATAGAATATATTTGAGAAACTCAACATCTGGATTGTTATCTGAAACTGTAATACTGATTATGCTCCATAGGTATTTACAAATGACTTTTAAATGGATGTACAGTTATGTCCTACTATCTTTAAAAACACTCCTGCATAAGGTCTCTCTTGCTTAAGAATCCAAAACAGTTCCCATTGCCTATCATAGGAAATTTCTGCTTTGATGCCTGCTTTCAAGGTTAGCAACATCTAGACTACTGCTATATATTCAAAACAACATAACATAAACTTAAGACCAAAACTTGACAAAGAGAGTATTAAAAAGAAAAACTAGAGACTAATTTAACTCCTTAATAAAAAATTATATCATTAAAATGTCATAAAATCCACCAGTGTATTAAACAAGTATCTGAACTAGGAAGAGTTTATCCAAAAATAAGATGATGGCTCAACAACAGAAAAAACAGTCAACTTAATTTATTACTTCACAAATTAAAAAGCAAGAATCACATGATTCAAAATCATAAGACTACATCATTAAGCACTGAAAAGTATTTGGTACCTTCAGTAACTATTTGTTTTAGTTTTCTATGGCTGCTGTAACAAATTACCACAAACTCAATAATTTAAACCAACAGAAATTTATTTACTCACAAAATCTAAAAAATGCCATTAGCTGTGCTCCTTCTAGGAATCTGTTTCTTGCCTCTTCCAGCATCTAGCTACCTGCATTCCTTGACTTGTGGCCATATCATTCCAGCTCTACTTTAGTGATCATATCCTCTCTCTTTCTCTCTCATTCTCTGTGTGTGTACATATATGAAATCTTACTCTGGCTCTCTCTTATAAAGACATCTGCAATCTGTTTAGGGCCTATCTAGATAATCCATTATAATCTCTCCACCTCAAGATCCTTAATTTAATTAAATCTGCAAAGATGCTTCTTCTCAATTTTAAGGTAATATTTACAGAGTCCAGGGATATCAGTTGGGAACTGTTATTCTGTCTACCACAAAAGAAAGGAGAAAGAGAGAGAGGAAAAGAAAGAGGAACAGAGAGGAAGAAGAAAAGGAAAAGGAAAAGGGGGGACAGGAGGGAAGGGGAGGGGAAAGGAAGGGGAAAGGAAGGAATCTTACTCCCTGTATTGGTTTGCTAGAGCTGTCATTACAAAATTCCACAGACTGGTGGCTTAAATAACAGCAATTTATTTTCTCATAGTTCTGGAAGCTGAACGTCCAATATCAACGTGTTGCCAGGACTGGCTTCTCCTGAGGTCTCTTCTCTTGGCTTTTAGATGGTCGTCTTCCCACTATGCTCTCACAGAGCCTTTCTCTATTCTAGCATATACCTGGTAGTTCTTCTTATAAAGACATCAATCATACTGGATTACACCCTTATGACCTCATTTAACCTTAATTACATTATTAAAGGTCCTATCTCCAAATAGAGTCACAGTGGGAATAAGGGCTTCAACATACAAATTTTGAGGAAACAATTAAACCTGTAACACTCCGTAAGAATGTTCATGGAGATTAGTCAAGGCCTTATTCAAGGCTAGCTGAAATTTTCTAATGACAAAGGATGGAATATAAGTTCTGCTCAAGCCCTTACTACTCTTCTACTACTCAATGCTGGCCCTAAATGGTTCTTATAGTATTCTTTCTTCTACTCTGCCTCACCAAGAAACTGCTTCCAGGAAATACGGTTCAACTTCCACACTTCCTGAAAATCAATGCCAAACCTAGATTAGAGAAGCTCCTACAGCTAGTCCATAAAACTGTTTCTAAAGTTCCCCAAAAAAATGAACTGTAGGTTTTGTTTATCATATTGGATCAGTTTCTTTAGAAAACTGTGTTTTGCTGTCAGTAAGAAGCAACCTTAGGTAAAATTATTTTTAATAGTGAAAAATATTAAACAAGCTAAATTTACACAGAAGTCAAAATTTTAAAGAGTTTACTGTTAAGAGTGGCTCATTTGCATGGTGGAATTGGGAGATTGTTTTCTTCTGTATAACTCATATTTATTTTCCAAGTCTTCCCTAATGATCATCTATTACTTTTAGAATTTAAAATTTTTTAAAAAATATGTAAATCTTTGTTTTTTAAAATAATTTAATGATTATATCTACTTCAAAATACTTTCCCCCAAAATTCTCTAAATCCTACAATCCTAATTGAGTTTCCTCTTTTTTGTATTAAAAATATAGTGCAAAAATCAAAGAAGATTAAAAATTTTAACAAAACTGCAATTCAGAAGTAATATGATTAATTTCTATTCATTTTAGAAAGTACTATATACTACATATGTGTAACATTTGCAGATGACTGTGAAACTTGTAATAATTTTGGTGAAAATATGGTACTAGGTAAAAACATAAACTAGTAATATGAAACTATTTCTATGAGAACATCAACTGTCTTATGTTTCTACTGTAAACATAAGAACAAACTTTCCAGTGCATATAAATATTGTAAACATGCTGAATGTCTTATGTAATCAGTTTTTTCCTCCCTTTTGTTAATATACATAATTAAGAAGTGAGTAAAATAAGCTTAACTAACAGAAACATAACAGAAAATATTACTAATCAAAACCATAAAAATTCAATCTTTGCCTTGTAAAATCTTCTGATCAGCTTGTTATTTATTACTTTTTCAATAATAAAGATATTATGTAATTATTAAAAATATAAAGAAAAAAGGATTTCCTTAATGTTAAAAACACTTTTTTTGTGTGCAAAAATACTGTACTCCAAAATATTGGATACTGAGTTCTTTCAGGATTAAACCTCTAACCTAATCGGAAAATATTACCTATGCAGTGATGGTCTGGATTGTTTTACTTCAGAAAAACTGTCTCTTTGATATCAAATTCTATAAATGGTAAGGCTTTTCCTTTCCCACAAATGGCAACTTCAGGAACAGCTTTTCTATCCTGACCTCTATATTAAGGGATATCCTGACCTCTATATTAAGGAGGAAAAAAACGTTATTTTCCTTCCAGACACTCAATATATCTTCATTCATATATAAATACATGTATTCATCTCAAAATTTTCTTCATAAAGGAAATCTTTTTTTTAAAAAAAGACTCTTCATTTATTATAAATAAATAGAAAATATTAAAATAGCAATGTAAACAAATGAGAATAAGAAAAAATACTTTGTGAGACAGATGAAAGGATTGCCTGAGTCCAAGGGTTCTAGATTACCTGGGCAATTTGGCGAGACCTAGTCTCTACAATTAAAAAAAAAAAAAAATTAGTCAGGCATGGTGGCGCATGCCTGTAGTTCTAGCTAGTTGTAAGGCTGAGGCAGAAGGATCGCCAGAGCCCAGCAGGTCTAGGCTGCAGTAGCTGGGAACGTGCCACTGCACTCCAGCCTGGGCGACAGAGTGAGACTCGTACTCAAAAAAAAAAAAAAAAAAAAAAAAAGAAAGGTCTGCTTTGCTTAGGTTTTACGTAGGGTTATAAAAGGAATCATATTTCTCTGAAATATCATGATAAAAGTCTGCCACACACTACTTTGATTATAAAAAGAATAATACTGCAGGAAACAGCGTGGCACATATTTCACTGAGTGCATTTAGTATGGTATGTATATTGGGGCCTGGGGTCCTAATGCAATAATTAACCACAGATGAGTGGGGAAATGAAAATCCTAAGAAAGGAAAGGATCAGAGATTTTGGTGCAATTCAATCTAACAAATATTGAACATCTATTATTATCTAGTTTTGAAGATCACATAGAACATTTTGAACAAGCTACTACATGTTTTAGTTTCCTCATCAAAACGGCAATATGATTTCTTACAGTTGTGAAGATTAAATGAGATGATATGTAAAAGTGCCTACAACAGATTAAACACCCAATAAATGACTGGTAATTCTAGTATTTTTATTTATTAACATAACCAATGTACTTCCTTTCTTCGATGACAAAAAATTTCTGCTTTCAAAAATTTAATTGCCAAGTCAGCAAAACAGCTCTACAGTTGCTTATTAATGTAGTTGGTAGATTTCATGACAGTGGGTGTTGCACTGTGAAATTACTCATTGTCTTGTTCAAAAACATTAAGGAATATGAGATTGAAATTATATTTTCTAATTCTTCCCTTTTTCATTTTAACTCTCTCTATGGTTTTACTTTCAAAGAAGTTTGCATCCCTTAGGCAACAAAAAGGATCAGAAAACAAAGGTTAAAGCTTTAAAGATGAAATCTGACTCTTAACATAAAGTCCAGTTCAAACAAAATGAAATATTCACAAAAGCAGTAATCAACCATTGTTTATGTTACTATTTTCTATATGATAACACTCTATTTTACAGAATGAATTAGGGTTGTGTACTTCAATAAAAGCAAGTATTTTCTAAATATGAAAATTTAAGATTCAATCCAAAATTTTTTTTTAAATATTCTACTCCATGAAAAAACTAAGTGTAAAAAATAATTTCATTTTCCCCTTCTAATAATAATTTCAGGTATATAAATACAATTTCATAAATCATTCACGTTTTATCAATCACATTAACCTGGAGTTTGCACTAAAATATTAATTCTCATAAAAAAAGGACACTGTATTATGAAAAGGCCATACATTTTCTGGACAGCAAAATTAAAGTAAGACTGATAAATAAACATACATGGCATCTACATTTTTCTAGTAACAAGAAAAATAAGACGGCAAAGGGTTACTCCAAGTAAAAGATCTCTGAAGAGGTTATAAATCCATTAGTCCTTAACCTTTCACGGGTTACAGTCTGGAAGGCACTCATATATGCTCCACAGAAAAAATATGTATGCACATGTACATAATATGTAGCAATTTCAAGAGTTTCATATATCTTCTGAGGACAGATCCTACACAGTCTAGGAATCTTTAAATAGGTCCTTAATATTCAGTGATTATTTTTATCATGACCCAAAGGCTTGTGCTAATTTGTCATTTGCTGAGACCCACATTTGAACCACACTAACAGAAAGCTGAAAGATCGATGCAAAGTAACAAGTCACTCAACTAGCAACAATCACACCTGTTAGACTCTGGCATCTTTACAACTCATATTAGCAGAATAAGTATTAATAAGTGTTCTAGTGGTAATCATTAATATATTCTGAAGGTCTTTGAACTTCTCATAATAAAAAATAATAGGTAGACTGTGCTTTCATACCCTAAGACTCCTTGGCAAGTTATATCATAATGGTTCTCTAGAAGAAAGCAGGCCTATAAAAGACAAAAACCAACTAAAAAAAGAAGTATATTATCTTTATAGTCATTGACATTTTTATTAAATCCCTATTTTATAGAAGGTACTCCTCCCTATCATTGTGTAATGTGTAGCGATAAAAGATAAAATACACGAATCCAATCTTCCAAGGGCATTCAATTAAACACCAACTTTATTTCTAAAAATACTGACCCAAAAAAACCACATGACAGAAGTTTTATTACGGATACCCTAAAATGAGTAATTACAAATATCAGATATATAAATACTATTTCACAATTCTTATAATCATAAAATTCTAACATAGGTTTTCTGACAGCCTTCAATGTTTGTACTATGTTATACCCAAAATCATTAAAGCAAGTCAATAAAAATCCAGCTAGTTTTTAAAAAATAAATAAGGTTGGAATACAAAAATGTAACAAATGTATTAATTTCAACAAAATGTCAAGAGTTATTTCTTGAAACAGAGTACAATTTACATGCTTTTAAAAAAATATCAAAAGTTCTATACATCTATCTCTCTGGCCTACTTTTTCAATTTATACCTAGTTGGACCCCTCTATTCAACACCACACCCCTGTCACCACACCACATCCCTGCCAACACACACACACACACACACACACACACACACACACACACACACACACACACACGACATTTTACCACCTCTTGTTATTGGAATCTCGTTTCTGATCTTCGGTCCCCTTGCAGGCCCACTATGCAAAAAGCCCCAAGCACCCAGCAACTGGAACCACCACCACTGGCTTGGATATACAGGTATATTTACTTCGACACCTCAAAAGATAAAAGGGTGCTTGGAGAGAGGTTCACTGCTTCTATTCCTAGGACTTTAAGAGGAAAATGTGAAATTTAATTGCCATTGTGATGGCATTGACAGGTAGGGCCTTTAAGAGGCGATTAGGTCATGGGGGCACTGCCCTCATGAAAGAATCAAGGCTGTTATTACAGGAGTATGTTAGTTACCGAGGGAGTGGATTAGTTATAAAAATGAAACATCTGCCCTGATTTTTTCCTGTCTCCTGGACATGTTTCCTTTCTATGTGATATCTTCTTCCATGTTATGATGCAGCAGGAAAGTCCCCATCACATGCCAGTACCATGTGCTTGGACTTCTCAAACTCCAGAATCACAGGCCAAATGAATCTCTTTTTTGTATAAATTATCCGGTCTTTGGTATTCTGTTATAGCAGAAGAATATAAATTAAGACAGTAAGAATATAAAAAGTTATTTTTTTTACTTAATATGTCACCATTTCTATAAATGAGTAGCTAACAATATCTTAAAGAAAACTGACAATAGATCTGTCCAAAAAATTTTTAAGTACATAAAAACACATCCTTTAAGAGATCCCTTGAAGAAGTTAACTTGAAGGTTTTCACAAGTATACTATGACTTAGGATAACATTTCACTTTCTGCTACTAATTGCTACTACATTTTTCATGTTGGCTTTTTACTTAGTGGTGTGATTTTAATTTAATACAATTTATTAACAAGGAGGCATGTAACATAGGTTTCAGTTCAGTAATACCACTATAGTAAGACTAGCTATATGACTGGACAAATAAGTCTCTTTAAACCTCCTAGTCTATTATTTCCTATGAAAATGAGAATAATAACAGTAATACTTTCAAGATATTTCTTTATAACTATAAATCGTGTACTCTGTGACTTTCAGTTGTGATTTGCAAGAAATACTATTGTTAAATCAGTTTTAACTGACAGAGGTGGTGTGTGAAACTGGCAAAAAGAATATTAAACGAGTCAAAGTACAACATACTATATGTCAACTACAAATAAAAAGAACAGCTGACTTAATCTTAGGGTGTAATCTAATGATGACATTAGGAATGTAATCTAATTATATGGCTTTGAAAGGTTTTAGGATAAGACTAGAAAAACCAAATGATTGTAGAAGAAGAATCAGAGGTGAATATACCAAGAACAAAGAAAAGAGTGGGCGAATCTGGTAAAAAATGAAAAAGTTAAACAAAAGTAATAATATAGAAAATTACCATTCACAATAAAAGACTTTCTCAAAGTTTGATCTAACAAATGAGCTCTAACTACAACGGAGAAACAGAACCTGCATCCCATAAATACACAGCTAAAACTATAAAAGTTTAAGAACAAAATAAGTAACTCCTACAAAGGGATCCACAGAAACTGGTATGTATCTATATCTAAAGGAAAAGATAATAGAAAACAGTTCTGACTGCCCTACTTGCCTTCAGCCACTGAGAAAGCCCTGTGAAAAAATTATAAAAACAATTAACAAAAAGTTTGTGGTTATCTCTACCTAGACTCACTCCATGTGTGAGGGGAGCTATTCTCACCTCCACTGAAATTGTTTCTACATATTTATATCATTAAATGTCTATTGTACAAGGTATAACATAGACCTAAGTAGAATAATACAGCCCCTACCCTTCTAGGAACTTACAATTATACACAAATAATAAATAACTGACAAGATGCCAAACAGTCACACCACAAATGAAATGAATGAAAGAATAAATAAATAATCAACCCACATTAGCAACATATACAGGAAAGGACGATCTGTTCATTATTCCACAGTGCACAATGGGGAGTTGTGGGTGTTGCTTGTATAGAAATGTCTAGCCAGGAGATATTAATGAGGAAGCATTCAAGAAATGATGGAATTTCAGGAGCTTTTAGAAGGAAGGTATTCCAGAGATTGTATAGGACTAGGAAAGAGCTCCAAATGTGAAATAAATTGTCTATAACTGAAGAAAGCTGGTCAAATCACTTTTATAACATGGCTACAGACACTAGCCTGTATGTTCACTTTCCTAATATCAGTGTTAAATATTTTACATGTGTTATTTAATCCATGCATTATCTCATTTAATGTAGAGCTATTATTCACTTGGACAAGGAGAAAATTGAAATAAGTGATAAGGTGACCTGTTCAACTTTACTAGTAAGTAGTATAACAAAGAGCAGAACCCAGGCAGCACAATTTAGAAGCCCATGTTCGCTACGAAACTGTAATTCCATAATAGAAGGTATTATTAAGGTCTCTTATTCCCAGAGATTCACATAATATCCAGCCCACAGTAGGCATTCATTAAATGACAGCCAAAGAAAGAATGAAAAGTAATGCTAAAGGCTTGGGAGTGTGATATAGAAAAAATATTGATTTTTCTTCCCGTTTCTCTAATGTTGCAATGTTCTGAAACCAATGGAGAAATACCGATGAATAAGGGAGAAACCTACATTATCTTTATGCAACTTTTTAAAGGACCACACAAAAAATTCAGGAAGTTAAGAGATCTCTTACTCTACTCATGTCCTTTTCAAATACAAGAGATTATTCATTTCAGTGGTTCACGACTTAGATATGCAGATTCATTCATTCATGTATTTTATTACTGAAAAACCATAATACGATTCATATCAATTCAAACCACAGCTATTGAACATTTATAATGCCTAAAAATTAAGTGCTTAAATGCTTATTTCAATCAAGACCATGGGAGTAAAAAAATCAAGTATTCTAGATTAAATATAACACACAAAGTAATGTGATAATTATACTTATTATGAGAGAAATTTGCCTAATTCAAGTAATTCAGTTGAAGAGCAAAAACATTTGTATAGTACTTCAGAATCTTTCAAGTTCACTAACCTTAGTTCTTAAAAATAAAAAAGCCTATTAAAATAGAAAAAAGGAGAAAAAACTAGATTGTTATTTTAACACATTTCTATATATCATTTTTGGGGGAGGGAGAGAAACAGAACTGACTGCTTCCTTATGGCTACCAGCCCAACAGCATAGGTGTCCTTGCTTCTCAATGGAAGTCAGACTGAATACTCTATATTGGTTGGAATATAACAGATTCAAAAATCTGCCAAGGAGGTTTGCTTATTGCAGTTTATCTCCCATAGGTAAATATGGATTGTATTTTTATTTCATCAATCCTATTTTCATGAGAAGTCTCCAAGAATACTCCCCCTCTTTTAAATAGATGAGCAAATGCATCCAATTTCTATGTTTTTCCAGTCCTAGAAATCAATGGTCAATGTGCATATGGGCTCAACTACCCATGAGGAAAGTGGAAACTGCTGTTTCAACTCTAAGACTATTCAATGGACCAAAGAGATTAGAAAGTTGAAAGAGTTCAGTTGGTCAAAAATTCATAATAAATCTGCAAAACTCTCCTTCACGAATTTTGCATAATATATAATTTTATACCACCATGAACTAAAGATGAAGCTCGTGATAGTTGATATCTTATCTTAAGAGAAACTAGACTTGGAGATACTTCAGCAATGAGCTAATAATTTCACTGACTTAGAGATACTTCAGCAATGCTTGAACTAGAAATACTTCAGCAATGAGCTAATAATTTCAGAAAACAATTTTCAGAGTTACATATGATGAAATTTTATTCAACACTGTTTCTAAACTGCTCTTTTACTTTCAGACACCAGCATACAAATAATATAAGCAAACTAACGAAGAAGGAAAACAATCAGCGGAGGTGGAATTAAAAGTGTTTTAGGGAAATAAGAAACAGTGAGAATAATATGAAGCAAATATACTCAAGTATTCTTAATATCTATGATATAAAGGTGAAAGAACCCGTTATAACAATGCATTTTCTAAAAAGAAGCCACCTTGACCTCATTTTCTTGTTATTTTATATTTTTCCAACGTTTGAAATATAATACTATTTCAAAAGAGACAAACAGATATACACAGAAACACAAACTCACATTTGTGTCTGTATGTGTGCATATACACATATATAAATCTAACAATTTTTAAAAACTGTTGTAACTAAAAGACTAGAGAAGTTAGCTAATGAAACAGATTGTTGAAATCTTTTCCTCCAGGTAAAGAATGATTACTGCACTGCTTTAAATGCCGGTAAAAATTCAGTAACACCAGA
>NW_007023350.1:0-744 GCF_000164805.1 Carlito syrichta
ACATCCTGGATCTACAGGAACTGAAGTGTACTGAATAGAAGATAACAAACAACCCCATTATAAAATGGGCAAAAGACATGAACAGACACTTCACAAAAGAAGACATTCGAGCAGCCAACAAACACATGAAGAAATGCTCAACCTCACTAATCATCAGGGAGATGCAAATCAAAACCACACTGAGATACCACCTAACTCCAGTCGGAATGGCAATTATCAACAACTCAAAAAATAACAGCTGCTGGAGAGGGTGTGGCGAAAAGGGAACACTTCTACACTGTTGGTGGGAGTGTAAACTAGTGCAACCTCTGTGGAAAGCAGTGTGGCAATTCCTAAAAGCTCTAAACATCAACCTCCCATATGACCCTGGAATCCCCCTACTGGGGATATACACTGAAGAACTCAAATCACTCTATAGAAAAGATACCTGCACGTGAATGTTTATGGCAGTATTGTTTACAACAGCAAGAACCTGGAACCAACCACGCTGTCCATCAAAAAGAGGACTGGATTTAAAAAATGTGGTACATATACACGATGGAATACTACGCAGCCATAAAAAAGAACAAAATCATGAATTTTGCCGCAACCTGGATGGAGCTAGAGTCTATAATACTAAGTGATCTCACAGAAACAAAGATCTGAGTATCACATATTCTCACTCATATAGTGGACCTTGATCATCCAATGCACTACTATTAGAAAATGACTGACAGTGTTGGGAAACTATGGGGGATGGGACTA
>NW_007023351.1:0-716 GCF_000164805.1 Carlito syrichta
CAGTTGCCCAGGCGGATCTCGAACCCGCGGGCTCAGGCAATCCACTCACCTCAGCCTCCCAAAGCGCTGGGATTACAGGCTGAGTCACTGAGCCCGGCTGAATTTATTTTTTTAAAAGCTAGGCACTCTCTTGCTGAGAAGAGTGCTTCATTTAATTACTCAATTCCAAAAACAGTGAAAATATTTTCATTGAATTCTATCAATGTATGATCTTTATCTCAATGACTTCTTGTAGAAACCACATCTAGCTTTTATTTGCAACATTTTTTTTTTTTTTTTTTTTGAGTTGGAGTCTCACTCTGTCGCCCAAACTAAAGTGCAGTGGCCGCTCCCGGCCACCGCAGCCTCGACCTGCTGGGCTCCGGCGATCCTTCCGCCTCAGCCTTCCGAGTAGCCGGAATTACAGGCGCGCGCTACCACGCCCGGCTGATTTTTTGATTTATTGTAGAGATGAGGTCTCGCTGCCCAGGCGGTCTCGAACCGTGGGCTCAGGCAATCCCCTCACCTCAGCCTCCCAAAGGTGCGGGATTACAGGCTGAACCACCGAGCCCGGCTGTGCATCTTTTTTTTTTTTCCCTACACAGCATGCCAAACATTCTTCCTGTTGCTCATCAAATAGTTCTTCAGTTACCTAAGTAAATTCCAGAGTGATCAGTCATGTCTGGAAATGTTTTTAAATGAACAATTATAGATTTCCCCACAATGAATGATGTGGG
>NW_007023352.1:0-719 GCF_000164805.1 Carlito syrichta
CCATGTAATAGAACATTTTTCCTGATTCCTACTTACTGGAAAATATTATGCAGATAAAGGGCAATTTCTTTTTCTTTCCCTTTTTCTTTTCTTTTCTTTTCTTTCTTTTCTTTCTTTCTTTCTTTCTTTCTTTCTTTCTTTCTTTCTTTCTTTCTTTCTTTCTTTCTTTCTTTCTTTCTTTCTTTTTTCCTTCCTTCCTTCCTTCTTTCTTTCTTTTCTTTCTTCCTTTCTTGAGTCGGAGTCTAACTGTGCCACCCAGGATGGAGTGCAGTGGCATGCTCATGGCCACTGCAGCCTCGACCTGTTGGGCTCAGGTGATGCTTCTGCCTCAGCCTTCCAGGTAGCAGGAACTACAGGCATGCGCCACCATGCCCGGCTAATTTTTTATTTATTGTAGCGAGATCTCACTAAGTTACCCAGCCTGGTCTTGAATACCCAAACTCAGGCAATCCTCTTGCCTTTGCCTCCCAAAATGCTGCGATTACAGACTTGAGCCACCATGCTTGGCCTAAACCAATTGTTTAGCAATGTCTTATGCCACATTTCTTGGAATTTATATCTGTTTTTAAGTAATACATGACTGCATTAGAGACAAGTTTCCTCCTCGATTTATTAACTACTTAGGAACTCATGGGCTAGAATCTGTGTTCTAACTTGAAGCTTTCTGTATAAACATATGATTCACATATTTTCACTGCAATTTGGCTGTGGAGTTGATG
>NW_007023353.1:0-507 GCF_000164805.1 Carlito syrichta
TCTTTCTCTCTCTTTCTCTCTGTCTCTCTCTGTCCCTGTCTCTCTAGCTCTCTGTCTGTCTCTGTCTCTGTCTCTCTCTATCTCTGTCTCTCTGTCTCCCTCTCTGTCTGTCTGTGTCTCTCCGTCTCCCTCTCTGTCTGTCTGTCTCTCTCTGTCTCCCTCGCTCTCTCTCTCTCTCTCTCTCTCTCTCTCTGTGTGTGTGTGTGTGTGTGTGTATGTATGTGTGTCCCTCTGTCTGTGTTTCTTTCTTTCTCTAAGTCACATCTGGGAAGGTCTCTCTCTCCTTATTCCCAGCCACCTCCTCCCTCCCCACCTTCCCACAGAATTTCCAGGTGAGAGGAGAAAGAGCAGGGGAGACAGAGTGTGAACTGGAGAAGGGAGCATGGGGGGATAAAGTTGAGTGTGATGGAGGGGAATGCTGAAAGAGGAGGTGTGAGGGCAGTAGCCCCAGGAGGCATCGTGGTGTGCGGTGACAGAGTCGAGCACCTGGAGAACTCCGCGGTGGTA
>NW_007023354.1:0-676 GCF_000164805.1 Carlito syrichta
AGAGGGTGTGGCGAAAAGAGAACACTTCTACACTGTTGGTGGGAGTGTAAACTAGTGCAACCTCTGTGGAAAGCAGTGTGGCGATTCCTAAAAGCTCTAAACATCAACCTCCCATATGACCCCGCAATCCCCCTACTGGGAATATACCCTGAAGAACTCAAATCACTCTATAAAAAAGATACCTGCACACGAATGTTTATCACAGCATTGTTCACAATAGCAAGAACCTGGAAGCAACCACGCTGCCCATCAAAAGAGGACTGAATTTAAAAAATGTGGTACATATATACGATGGAATACTATGCAGCCATAAAAAAGAACAAAATCATGAATTTCACAGCAACCTGGATGGAGCTAGAGTCTATAAAACTTAGTGACCTCTCACAGAAACAAAGATCTGAGTATCACATATTCTCACTCATATAGTGGACCTTGATCATCCAACGCACTACCATAAGAAAATGACTGACAGTGGTGGGAAACTGTGGAGGGGGGGGATGGGACTAATGGTAGTAAACATCAGTCTGGGGACGGGAGACACCTGTTATCAACAAGGGGGCCTGAATGAAGCATATTTGTATACCTAACCCTTAACTGTACCCCACATATCAAAATAAAAAATATTGATAAAAAATAAAAATAAAATAAAACAATCATGGTTGATATTAATGTGGTG
>NW_007023355.1:0-6351 GCF_000164805.1 Carlito syrichta
TCACAGAGGCAAGACAGTCACATTGGCACACAGTAACTGAGACACCCACCACAGAAGTTGGTCAGTCATGGGGTACCCCTCCCAGAGAGGGTTATTCACTGGGAGACTCACACACATTGGAAGATTAGTCACTGTGGCATTGTTAGCAGAGGAGGGTCAGTCACTGGGACAACCCATCTGGTGGAAGGACAATCACTGGGACACACATAATATTGGAGTGCTAGACATGGGGCATTCATTATAGAGAAGATTCAGTTATTGGGACACCCAACACAGAGAAAGATTAATCACTAGTTCACTCATCATGGAAGGCCATTAACTGAGGCACAAGTCACAGAGAAGACACACTCACTGTGGCACTGTTGATGGAGGAGGCCAGATTGACTAGGCACCCATTATGTAAAAGACCTTACTACCCAGGCTGTGAACACAGAAAAAAACTAGCCATTGAGGCATGCATCACCAAGAAGGATCAATCGCTGGGGTATTTTTCATAGAAGAGGGAAAATCCCTGGAACCCCACCACAGAGGGGGGCCAGTTACAGGGGTAGCAATCAAAGAGAAAGCCCAGTCACTAGGAAATCTACCTCAGAGAAGAGTCAGTCACAAGGGCACCCATCACGAGGAGAGCCAGTCATTGGTGCACCCCTCACAGGAGGGGCTAATTACAGTGACACAAATTATGAATGAGGTCCAGACTCTGGGACACACCTCACAAAAGAGAACTAGTCACTGGGGCGCCCATTTTGGAGGAGGTGCAGAAACTGAACACCCATCACAGAGAAGGACTAGTCACTGGGGTACTCAGTTTGGAGGAGGACTAGACACTGCATCACCCATTACAGAGGATGGCCAGTCCCTGTGACTAGGCTAGTCATTGTAACACCCACCACAGAGGCAGGCTAGTCATGGCACCCATTATATATGAAAGACTGATACTAGTGCAGGAATCACAGGGGATGGCCCAACAGTGGGGCACACATTATAGAGGATGCCCAGTCACAGGGACAGCCATAACAAAGAAGGGCCATTCACTGGGGCACCAATTATGGAGGAGGTCCAGTATGTGGGACGCCCATCACAGAATATGGCTAGTCATTGAGGAATCACTGTTAAGGAGGGCAAGTCATGGGCACCAATCACAGAGGAAGCACACAGAGGCACCCATAGGGAGGAGGTCCAGACAGAGGGGGAACATTATGGAGGAGTCCCAGTCACTGAGGCACCAATCATGAAAGAAAGGCAGTCATGAGCATCCAACACTAGAAGGGCAAGGCACTAGGACACCAATTTGGGAGATTATTATTGCAGATGATGGTCAATTATGGGAAATCCATCACACAGGAAGGATAGTCACTAGGGCACCCATCACAGAGAGCAGGTTTAACAGGGGCACCCATAACAGAGCAAGGTCAGTCACTACGGTACTTAACACAGACTAGGGCCAGTCCCAAAGTGTGCATCAAAGGGGATACCCATCGCAAAAGAGGGCTTGCCACTGTGAGACCCATCACAGAGGCAGTCCAGTCACTGGCACATCAATCAGGAACAAGGGTCAGTCACTAGGACTCTCATTACATAGAAAAGTCAGACCCTTGGCTACTCAACACATAGGATGGTCAGTCATGGGGACACCTATCACATTATGTCTAGTCACTTGGGCACCCATTTTTAAGGAGACTTATTAAGTGGGAAAACTATCTCATAGGAGAACAAGTCAGTGGGGTAGCCATTATGGAGGAGCACCAGATCATTTAAGAGGCCCAGTCACTGGGGCACTTATAAAGGAGGAGGGCCAGTCTCTGTAGCACCCACTATAAATGAGGTCAGGTCACAAGGGCACCCATAAGAAAGGAAAGCCAGTGACTGGGACACCAATCACAGAAGAAGACTAGTCACTAAGGGATCCATTATGGATGAGAGCCAGTCACTGGGACACCAAACACAGAGGAGGTCTAGTTACTGAAACACTCATCATAGAGACAAGACAGTCACTGAGGTACCCATCTCAGAGAAGTACCTGTTACTGAGGCACATATTATAGAGGTGGGTCTGTCACTAGGGCACCTCTTACAGAAGAAAACAGCTCATTGGGCCATGCTTCAGAAAGGAGCATCAGTCACTGGGACAACCATCACACTAGAGAGCCATTCACTGGGGAAATCATCACAGAGGAGAGCCATTCACTGGTGCACTCATCACAAAGGAGTCAAATCAATAGGCACACATCACAGAAGAAGATCTTTCAATGAGGCACCCATCACAGATATGGGTCAGACACTGAGTCATCCATTGTGAGGGTCTCAGTCTAGGGGACTCAGTCTATGAGGGCCAATACTGGGGCAGCCATCACAGAGGAGGCAAAACACAGAGAAGGATCAGTCACTAGGACGTTTTTCAGATAGGAAGTCTAGTCACTGAAACACACACTATAGAGGAGGCCCAGTCACTGGGGCATCTATCACAAAGGATGGTCATTCACTGGGACATCTAACCCAGAAGACAGCCAGTCACTTAGACTCCTATCACAGAGGAGTGTTGGTCCCTGGAACACAAGCTATGCAGGAGGCCCGGTTACCGAAACACAAATCAAAGAGGAAATCCAGTCACTAGGGACTCAATTTGGAAGAGGGTCAGTCACTGTGACAATGCTCACAGTCAATACCTAGTCAGTGGAGCACCTATTATGTAGGAGGTGCATTAACTGGGCCACCCATCAAAGAGGAGGTCCAGTCACTGGGGCAACAATTATAAAGGAGGCACAGAAACTGGGGCAGCATTCATGAGGAAGTAGAGTTAATGGTGCACCAATTTTGGAGCAGGCCCTTTTACAGGACACCCATCACAGAACAGGGCTAGTCACTGTGACACCCATCAAAAAAGATGGTCAATCATCAGGGCACCAATCAAGAAGATGTCCATTAACTGGGATGCCAATTTTTGATGGATGTACAGTTACTGTGTCACCCATCTCAGGGGCGCTAGTCACAGGGACACCTGTTGTATATGAAGGCCAGTTATTGGAGAACCAATTACAGATGAGGCCTAGTCTCTGGGACACATCTTATGGCGAAGCCCAGGTACTGGGACACCAATCACAAAGGAGGGGAAGTCACTGGTCCACCCAATATGAAAGAGATCCAATAAGTGGGACACCAATCACAGAGGAGGCCTATTCACTGTGACAACCATTATGGAGGAGGGCCAGTGAATGGGCAAAATCACAGAAAGGTAGAGTCACTGAGGCACCCATAATTGTGAAAGGACATTCACTAGGGCAGCAATATAAAGGAGACCCAATCACTAGGGCACTAATCACAGAGGAGGATGAGTCTCTGAGACACAAATTTTGGAGTAGGGCTTGTCACTGTGACAACTATCAGAAATGGGGACCAGTCACTGGGGCACCCATCACAAGGAGGGACAGTCACTAAGGCATCCATTGAAGAGAAGAGACTGTCACTGACTCACCCATAAAAAAGCAGTGCCAGTCACTGTGGCACAGATTACAATAGAGAGCCAGTTACAAAAGCACACATAACAGAAGAAGGCTATACACTTGGACACCTATCACAGAGAAGGCAAAGCTACTGAAGAAGCTATTACTGAGGCAGCTATTACTAAAGAATTCCAAACAGTAAGGGACCAATCACAGAGGAGGTCTAGTCACTGGTGCACTCATTAGGAGGAGGCCCAGTCACAGGGGCACCCATCACATAAGAGGGCTAGTCACTTGGGGAAACATCATAGAGGAGAAGCTGCCTCTGGTGCACCCATGACTAAGGAAGGCTGGTAAATGAGGTAACCATCCCAGTGGAGAACCAGACACTGAGGCACCAATTTGAAGGACAATCACTTGGCACTGATCACAGTAAAGGGCACGTCACAGGCCCTGGTAACTGGAGCACTCTTCACAGAGGAGGGGTAGTAACTGCAGCACCCATCATAGAGAACTTCTAGTCACTGGGGCACTCATAAGAGAGGTTGGGTAGTCACTGAGGCACCCATCACAGAGGAGGACCAGTGTCTCAGGCACTCATAAAAGAGGAGACCTAGACAATGAGGTACCCATCACAGAGGAAAGCCGGTAAATAATGTACCTATTATGGAGGGCCAGTTATCATTATGGAGGGCTATTAATCAGAGAAAAGGGCTTTTTATTAGTTCACCCTCCACATTATGGAGGCTTATTCATCAGAGAAAAGGACCTTTAAGTAGTTCACCCTCCACAAAGAGGGATAATTCACTGAGGCACCCATTTTGGAGAACCAATAGTCACTGTGACACTGGTCAGAGTGATGAGTTAGTCACTGTGGCACCTATTATGGAGGGAACTCAGTCCCTGGAACTCAAATTGCAGAGGAGAGCCAGTTACTTGGGCACCCATTATGGAGGAGGGCCAGTCACTGGGGCAACCATCACAGAAGATGGATAATCACTGATGCACCTATCAGAAGAGTCAGGCAAGGTGATAATCATCACAGATAGGATCTGGACACTGCAGCATCCATCACAGAGAAGATGCAATCACAGGGGAATCACCCATCTCAGAGGATGCCAGTCACTGGGAGTCCCGTAACAGTGGAGAACCAGTAATGGGGAATTCAACACAAAAGAGGCCATTCACTTGGTTACTCATCACAAATGAAGGAATCACTGGGGAATGGAATACAAAAGAGTGGTAGACAGTGGACTACAAATCACATAGGAAGAACTTTCAATGAGATAAAACACAAAGAAGATACAGTCACTGAGGCATCAATCACAGAGGAGAGCCAGTCACTGGGGCAGCTAATACAGAAGAGGACCTATCACTCGGGCAACAATCACAAAAGAGACCCAGTCACTAAGACACTCATCACACAGGACGACCAGTCACTGGGCCAGCTATCACAGAATAGAACCCATCACTGCGGCACCCATTACAGAGGAGATAACTCACTGGCAACCCCATCACAAAGGAAGGACAGTCAATTGGCAACACAAAACTGAAGCAGGCCAGTAATTGGAACATTCATCACTGAGAATGGTAGGTCATGCCGACACCCCTCCCAGAGAACGTCAATTCAATGCAACACCACATAGAAGAGGGTCAGTCACCGTGGCACTCATTATGGAGGACGTCCAGAAACAGGGGTAGCCATAAAAGAGGGCCAGTCATCCTGTCACCTTTTTGGAGGACGTCCAGAAATTAGTACAACCATCACAAAAGAGGTTTACTCACTGTGGCACACGTCACAAAGTTGTCCAGTCACTGGGGCACAAATCACAGAGGATAGTTAGACACTGTGTAAGCCATTATAGAGGATGGCCAGTACATGGGCAACAATTACGGAGGAGGTAGAGTCACTGGGGAACCCAAAATGAAGATGGCCCAGTCAACGTAACACGAATATGGAGGCAAACCAGTCACTGGTTTACCAATCATGTAAGAAGGCCAGTCTGGGACACTCGTGACAGAGAAATCAAGTCACTGGAACACCAATTTTGGAGGAGGACCTTTCACTGGTCACCCATCACTAAGGTGGGCTAGTCACTGAGGCAGAAGTCCATAATGCATGTCCTTCTTTATGACTGCATAATATTCCATTGTGCATATGTACCACATTTTTTAATCCAGTCCAGCTTTGATGGGAAGTATGGTGGTGCCATGTTTTTGCTATTTTAATTGAGCTGCAACAAAGGTACGTGTACGGGTATATTTTTGTGTAGAATGATTTGATTTCCTCTGGGTATAGTACCAATAGGGGAATTGATGAGTCATATGGAAGATCAATTTCCAGTTCTTTCAGAAATTACCACACTGTCTACCGAAGAGTGTGCACTAGTTGGCATTTCCACCAACTGTGTAGAAGCATTTCTTTTTCTTCACATCCTTATCAGCATCTGTTGTTGTTGTTTTATTAATGATAACCATTCTTACTGGTGTAAGGTGGTATCTCAATGTGGTTTGATTTGCATTTCTCTGATGATGAGTGAAGTTGAGTACTTTTTAATGTGCAAGTTAGCTGCCCGCCTATTTTCTTTCTTCTTCTTCTTTTTTTTTTTTTTGAGTTGGAGTCTCACTCTGTCACCCAGACTGGAGTGCAGTGGCCGCTCTCGGCCACCACAGCCTTGACATGCTGGGCTCCGGCTATCCTTCCATCTCAGCCTTCCAAGTAGCCGGAATTACAGGCGCATGCTACCACGCCAGGCTGATTTTTTGATTTATTGTAGAGATGAGGTCTCACCGTCCAGGCTGGTCTCAAACCCGCGGGCTCAGGCAATCCACTCACATCAGCCTCCCAAAGGTGCGGGATTAAAGACTGAGCCACCGAGCCTGGCTACAAGCCTATTTTCTTTTTAGATGTG
>NW_007023356.1:0-694 GCF_000164805.1 Carlito syrichta
TCTGCTATGAGAGATACATCTGTGGAGAGCTCCAAGTGTTGAAGAGAGCAAGCAAGGAACTGGGTCTATTTCATGGACAGACTTTAATGTCCTGGGAGGAAGGAAAGTTATTGCTCAATTTTGAAAGTTGGATTTTAGGCCCTCAGTGTCACACCATACAACAGGGCCAGCAAGATTGCAGATAACTGCTCCTCCTGGATGGGATCTCCCTGGGCAGCCCCAGCCCTACCCTATGGCCTCAGTGTCCCATGTTTTGATGTCTTAGAACTTTCAGCAAGACATAACTCTCTCTTGCTGCCCTCTCTCTGGATATGTGCGGTGTCTTACCTTGACCCCCTCTCATGTGTGTGGGATGGTCACCTTCCCTGTCATCCAGCCCCCTTATTATTCATTGTCCTTCCTCTCCTCCCAAATCTCATCAGTTTGTTACTGAACACCAGGGATTTGGTAAGGGTCCTGTTGCTCACAGCACAGAAAGCCAATCAGCGTGGCAATGAGTATTGCCAGGGAAGAAGGCTTTTAATTCAGGTGATGTCAGCCAAGGACAATGGGAGATTCATTCTCAAATCTATCATCTTGGCCCACTGTAGTCCAGGGTTTATATAATGGGGCATGAATGTATGAAACAGGAACTTGGGATGGGAGAGGAAAGAGGAGTGGGTTAACAGGTGGGGTCCAGCATCTCATTGTCTGC
>NW_007023357.1:0-673 GCF_000164805.1 Carlito syrichta
AAGTTTGAAGTCTCGTAATGTGATACCACCTGCTTTGTTGTTTTTTTTTTTTTTTTTGCTGAGGATTGTTCTGGCTATTTTTGGTCATTTGTGTTTCCATATGAATTCCTGTGTTGTTTTTTCTAGGTCTGAAAAGAATGTTGCTGGTAATTTGATGGGTATTGCATTGAATCTGTAGATTGCCTTTGGTAAGATGGACATCTTCACAATGTTGATTCTTCCAATCCATGAGCATGGTATATTTTTCCACTTATTTGTGTCATCTTTGATTTTTTTGAGCAGTGTTTTGTAGTTTTCATTGTAAAGGTCTTTCATGTCTTTGGTTAGGAAGATGCCAAGGTATTTCGTTTATTTGTGTGGCTATTGTGAATGGAATTGTGCTTTTTATTTGGGTTTCTGTTTATTATTGGTGTAAAGAAATGCTATTATCTTTTGCACATTTATTTTATATTCTGAGACTTTACCAAAGGCCTTTATCAGTGTAAGGAGTTTTTTGACAGATTCTCTTGGGTTTTCAAGGTAAACAACCATGTCATCTGCAAAGAGAGATAATTTGACTTCCTCTTTTCCTATTTGGATACCCCTGATTGTCTTCTCTTCTTGATTGTTCTATCCAGGACTTCCAATACTATACTGAGCAGGAAGGGTGTGAGTGGGCATCCTTGTTTTGTTC
>NW_007023358.1:0-645 GCF_000164805.1 Carlito syrichta
TCGCCTAAATAAAGTAGGCACAAAAGAAAACATCCTAAAGGCAGCAAGAGAAAAAGGCCAGATCACCCACCATGGAAGACCAATCAGAATAGCAGCAGATTTATCTGCAGAAACCCTGCAGGCTAGGAGAGCTTGGAGCCCTATCTTCAAAGTCCTAAAAGATAAACAATTTCAACCAAGAATAACCTACCCAGCCAAGCTAAGCTTCATCAGTGAGGGAGAATTAAAATCTTTCCCAGATATCCAATCCCTAAGAACTTATGCAGCCACAAAACCATCTCTACATGAAACACTCAAGAAAGTACTAAACACAGAAGAAAAGGAAAAAAGAACAACGTTCTTCACAAGAGTACAGGGAAAAGAATAAAATATACACGAACCAACCCCAAAAGCAAAAGAAAGACAAAAAAAAAAAAAGAAGAAAAAACCAAGTGGAAGAACAATAACTCAATAAGAACTCCATGATAGGGATGAACTCTCACATTTCAATAATTAGTCTGAATGTGAATGGACTAAACGCACCACTGAAAAGACATAGAATGACAAAATGGATAAAATATCACCAGGCAACAATATACTGCCTTCAAGAGACCCATCTCACTAGAAAGGACATACACAGACTCAAAGTAAGAGGATGGGAAACAA
>NW_007023359.1:0-774 GCF_000164805.1 Carlito syrichta
AATGTAGTAAGAGCTAAAACCCTCCAAGAGAAGCTTCATTTGATGAGGAATGTGGCCACTGGCTAGACCACAATGAGGCAGGAGCTTGTCGAGGAAATAAGTGATCTGTCTCTAGCCAACTGGAAGCAGAGGGTGAAGGGCCCTTGGAGATAAAGTCTTCTCAGGGTGCACAATAGGAAAAAGAAGCATCACAATGGATTGGAGAAATACCCCTTATCTTCCACTCTCTACATCACTCAGCCTCTATCCTTTTATCCTTTCCTTAGTTAAAAGAAAAAAAAAATGTTGAGACAGACAAAATACAAAGTCATGGCTATAGTAACTATATCTTTACAAGGCAAGGTCAATTTAGTCATGATCCTACCTGGATCTTATGTTGTACAGAAAGTCTAGGCATTTCACTCTTTTCCATAGCTTGTTCACCATGATGAATAGCCGAAATTTCCTCTGGAGAAGGGAAGATGTACTGTGTACACTTGTTGTCATGTTACAGTTTTTCACACAACCAGACTTTTCTCAGTTAATGTGTTGCAGATCTGTAAACTGACTTAGGTCTAGGATTATGTTAAGGAACTGTGAAAACCCATCACTGACTTGATCCAGACTTATTCCTTCCACTCATGGCTGTTGTATCTCATATTTCATCCAGAATTCCTATACTGATAGTTTTGGAGTAGTTCAATGTCATAATTCATCTTTATTGGTATAACACCATTGGACCATTTCCCAACACTTCCCCTCAGCTCTTGTCAAATGAAATTGGCAAGGGCTCTG
>NW_007023360.1:0-755 GCF_000164805.1 Carlito syrichta
AGACAGCCTGTAGCTTTTGGGAATGAGGACACATGTAACCAAGATTCCTTATACTTTCTTAGCAATATGACGTGTAGTTTCCTGTATATGATGACTCCCTTTACCCAGCTTCCTGCTCACTCTGCAGAATGCCGAGACACTTCCTGGTGACCGAGAATTCCAGTTGTTTGGATGTCAAGAGAAAGACTCTCATAATGGTTTTTGGGAACTGGAATCCAAGATTCTTGATTCCCCTTCACCAGACCTCCCCAAAATGTGGAATACTCAAAACCCTACATCCCAATTTCAACGTGCCTGACAACAAGAATTTTCTTGTAGTTTCAGCTCACCTGAATCAAGGGATTTTGTACCAATATGCCTTTTGATTCTAGGGAATATGATTATTTTCGTAGATGTTCCAAGGACAAAAAAGGATTTGTAGGGCCAGATCCTTGATTACAACTAACAAGAAGACAAGAAAGCTCCTGTGGATCTGTAATGACAGATTTAGCGTATCAACGGAGCAAGTAGCTCTGAAAAAAGTAGGGACCTAGAAACCCAGATTGCTGTTAAACCTTATCAAGAGGCCCTGGAGATTCCGGATAATGAGAACTTCTAGAACCGGATATTCTTTTCGATCTCAGCAAGATGCTCTGATTTTCCCTGTCGATGTGTATTTCAAACTCTGTATACAAAAAGACAGATGCCCAGAAATTTCCTAGGGACATGGAAATCAATGATTCCACGTTAACTTTAAAAATACTTACCAAACATTA
>NW_007023361.1:0-615 GCF_000164805.1 Carlito syrichta
GCACACTACCACACCCGGCTAATTTTTTGTTTTATTGTAGAGATGAGGTCTTACCAAGTTGCCCAGGCGGGTCTCGAATCCGCAGGCTCAGGCAATTCACTCACCTCAGCCTCCCAAAGTGTGGAATTACAGGCTGAGCCACCGAGCCTGGCTTGAGTCCTCATCTATTAATAAAAGTTTTGTTGTAAAGTAACTCATCAGATTGCTTTGTCCCTTTCCTCGGTCACATGGAAATATAAAAGGTAAAGTGCCCACTGAGCATAAAAAGTTTACTTCCTCTCCCCTGTATCCTATTTTATCCACAAGGACAAGAAAGACATCTACTTGTTCCTCTCTTACTACCCTTGGTTTCTCCCTTACATTCCAATCACAGGAATGGAGAAATAGAAAGTATTCCAGAAGTACTATATGTGTACTCATCCATTGCCATGTGTTCATGAAGACTAAGGAATGGATGGACTAGGCTCCACAGCAGGCGCTGGAGGCTACCCTGCCACCACCCTTCCTTAGTGCCCCTGCTACTTTTCCTTTGCATAAGGAGGGTACCTGGCATCATTCAGAGCTTCCTGATTTCTAGACTGCTCCAATTTTGGTCTCCTTGCAGACTCTGCTATC
>NW_007023362.1:0-355 GCF_000164805.1 Carlito syrichta
CGTGAGCTTTCTAGCTAGGTAGATAGCTAGTTAAATCAGCTATATAAGCTAGCTACCTAGTTACGTTAGCTAATTAAATCACCTAGAAAGGTAGTTAGCTAGCTAGGTAGCTAGCTATTTATTTCAGCTAGTACATTCAGCTGGCTAGGTGGGAAGCTAGCTAGTTAACTCAGCTAGTTAAGTCAGCTGGCTAGCCAACTGCCTTGCTGGGTAGCTAGCTTGTTAAGTCAGTTGACTAGCCAGCTGGCTCTCAAGTTAAGTCACCTAGTTAAGTCAGCTCGCTTGCCAGTCCTTTAGCTAGGTAGCTAGGTAGTTAAGTCAGCTGGCAAAGTCAGTAGGATATTTAGGTGGCTAG
>NW_007023363.1:0-1355 GCF_000164805.1 Carlito syrichta
AACTAAATTACCATGATAGTTCTGTCCCCTGCCCCTAGCCAGGTAGAACGTTTTCTTTTGTTTCGTTAATTACCGAAACTCTGTCTGCTTCAGCCCATGGCCGCCATCTTGGAAGCCCTGCATTTCCTTGTTCAAGAGTGTGACAGCTACTATTTGATTTTTAGAGTAGACTTGTTGGGATAAAATATATACATATACACTCATAGCTGCGTAAATCTATGCTTGCTGTTTTGATTCCTTTTGCTACATTATTCAAGTGTAATAGTTACTATATGATTTATAAAAGAATTAACGATAAGGTATTAGCTTAATAGGATATAGCATAGTATTAAAGTCCAATAACTAGATCATATGAAAATTAAAGTTTAGACATATGAAACATGAATTATAGTAAAGTTTTGTAGTTTAAGAATAAGTTTTAACTGAGTTATAAGGCGTTATGTTAAATTGTAATAGGTTAATAGTATAGTGTTAAGTTGATAATATTAATTGTTAAAAATATTGGGAATCAGTGAACTTGGATTGAACCTAGAGTTAACTCAGGAAAGTTTTTTGTATTAATCAGGGTATAGAGCAAAGAGTATAATATGAATGATTCGTTGACATTATGGAAAACACTTTGAACGATTTGTATTGAAATTGTGCACCTGTGACCTTAATGTAAGCACGGCAGGCATCATGGAATTCAAATTGTTTGCTTGAAAATTGCAGATCTCGTGGTGGTCTTGTGATGCATAGTTTGTAAAGCACGGAACTTGTACGCCCCCAGCAAGTGATTATCACACTGCTGGAGGGTATAGAAAATGGTATATAAGTTGGAAGGAGTCCGAATAAAATTTGGCTTCAGTCCTCAGACTGTTCCCAGAAGAACTGCCTCCAAGTGGTCTCTTTTCGCTGTCCAGATTCTCTGGTGCGGGTCCTAACCCACACTTGGTCAGTGCTGGTCACCGACAGGAATGCAAACTAGTGCAACCTCTTTCGAAGACAGTGTGGTAATTTCTGAAAGAACTAGAAATTGACCTTCCATATGACCCAACAATTCTCCTATTGGGAATATTCCCAGGGGAACTCAAATCATTCTACAAAAAAGATACCTGCACATGTATGTTTGTTGCAGCTCTATTCACAATAGCAAAAACATAGAACCAACCATGTTGCTCATAAAAGCTGAACTGGATAAAAAAAATTTGGTACATATACACAATGGAATATTACACAGCCATAATGAAGGACAAACATATGGACTCTGCAGCAACTTGGATGGATTTAGAGTCGATCATACTCAGTGATCTATCACAGAAACAAAGAACAGAGTACCATATGTTTTCACTCATAAGCAGACCTTGAACAGTTTT
>NW_007023364.1:0-753 GCF_000164805.1 Carlito syrichta
CTACTGCTATGTAATTGAGCAGAGATTCTGTTATAAATTTTATGTAGATTTTATGTTTAAATTTTCCAGTTTTGCCGGGCTCGGTGGCTCAGCCTCTAATCCCGCGTCTTTGGGAGGCTAAGGTGAGTGGATTGCCTGAGCCAGCGGGTTCGAGACCCGCCTGGTCAGTGAGACCTCATCTCTACAATAAATCAAAAAAAAAAAAAAATTTTCCAGTTTGAACTACATTGAAAGGTAGATGTTAGTCATTATGCATTTTGGAATACACACACACAGAGGGAGAGGCTTCTGTTCTGTTTTGAAGCTTAATAAAGTAATAACATTTCTGAGAAGGACCTGCATAATTTAGTAATTCACTTAATTGCTTAGATATATTAAGTTGAGTATCTTGAATCATTATTGAAGATAAACCTAGAGTATAACTTTTTGGTAATCAATAGTTTGATACTTTTTTGAAAATGTTACCAGTAATTGAAGCTCTGTATGAGAAGTTCACAGGTAAACCTTCAAGGCCTACTTCTTGAGAAATCTAAATAAGACATTTATAATTATGCATCAAAGGCCTTAGCCAATCAAGTCCTAATAGTGTATTTTACAGCTCTGATACATAATAAAGGCTTAACAAAAGGGAACTCCTTTGAGGACTGTAATAAGCAAGGAAGTGTGTTAAAGTAATTATATACAAGTCTGCAATGTATACAGAGTGACCGTGAATGAGCGGAAATCTTGTCTGACTATTCTCTTACCCCCATT
>NW_007023365.1:0-614 GCF_000164805.1 Carlito syrichta
TGGCCAGACACAGTAGCTCACACCTATAATCCTAGCACTTTGGAAGGCCGAGTCAAGAGGATTGCCTGAGCCTGGCAAACTTGACAAGACCTTGTTTCTACAATAAATAAAAAAATTAACCAGGTGTGGTGGTATGTGCCTGTAGTTTCAGCTACTTGGAAGGCTGAGGCAGAAGGATCACCTGAGTCCAGCAGGTTGAGACTGCAGTAGCTGTGAGCGTGCCACTGCACTCCAGCCTGGGCAATAGAGTGAGACTCTGACTCAAAAAAAATTTAGCACACTGAACAAAGAAAGAAGCCAGACAAAAAGAATATGGACTGTATAACTCCATTTATGTAAATTCAAGAAAATATAGCAGGGAGCAGAATAGCGGTTACTTGGGAATAGAAAAATGAGGATTTTTTTTTTTCCGACCCCCCGCACAAGGAAACTGTTGAGAGCAATGGCTATAGCAATAGACAAAATCAAGGCCCCCTAAAGGCTTCATCCCCAGAACCTGTGAATATATGACGTTACATGGCAAAAAGACAGCGAAGATTGCAGATGGAATGAAGGTTTGGTAGTTAACTGACCTTCAGACAGGAAATATTATCCTGGGTTCTCTGAGTTGGCCA
>NW_007023366.1:0-692 GCF_000164805.1 Carlito syrichta
CAAATGCATGTTTTTCAACAACCCTAGCTGTGAAAGGCAAGTGTTTCTTTCAGATTTGTTTTTCCTTAGGTGCTTTCTCTCAGCCCTGGGGTACCATGTAGAGTTTTCTTGTGTTTTATATATACTCTTATATCAAAGTTTACTAATTATTTATATTAAATGTATCATGCATAAGTCACTGTATGTGTTCTACTCCTTAAGGACTTATGTTGATTCAAACTCAATAAATATTTTTGATTGAATAATTCCACAATCTAAGTTAATTTAATTACCTTAGAAAGTCTATAGGATTTCTTTCATATTTCTAAACATGTTAACTATGTATCAAAAGACAAACCATAAATTCTGAGAAAGTTTGGACATATCTTGTAACTGTTCATACCATTAAAAAATATTTGGAGCTGGGTTCGGTGGCTCAGCCTGTAATCCTGCGCCTTTGGGAGGCTGAGGTAAGTGGATTGCCTGAGCCCATGGGTTTGAGACCCGCCTGGGTAGGCGAGACCTCATCTCTACAATAAATCAAAAATAAGCCGGGCGTGGTAGCGCGCGCCTGTACTTCTGGCTACTCGGAAGGCTGAGGCGGAAGGATCGCCGGAGCCCAGCAGGTCGAGGCTGCGGTGTCCGGGAGCGGCCACTGCACTCCAGTCTGGGTGACAGAGTGAGACTCCAACTCAAAAAAGAAAAAAAAATTG
>NW_007023367.1:0-696 GCF_000164805.1 Carlito syrichta
TCAGCACTTTGGGAGGCCGAGTCAAGTGGATTGTCTGAGCCCATGAGTTCAAGACCAGCCTGGGCAACTTGGTGAGACCTCGTCTCTACAATAAATCAAAAATTAGCCGGGTATGGTAGCACGTGCCTGTAGTTCTGGCTACTTGGAAGGCTGAGGCAGAAGGATCACCTGAGCCCAGCAGGTTGACACTGGGGTGGCCGTAATCGTGCCACTGCACTCCAGCCTGGGTGATGGATTGAGACTCCAACTCAAAAACAAAACAAAACAAAACAAAAACCTACAAATAAAAGGTAAAAATATCTTTTTTTTTTTAGCACTGTGTTCTATCATTTTTCTTATAATATTTATAATAACTTTTTTTAAAACCATCTAGCTCATGTGGTTGAAACAAAATATTACCAAAATAAATACTGTTTTAACACCAGTAACTCGCCACTTCTTTACAAAGAAGAGTCCTCATATTGCAATGCCTATATCCACAGACTACCTGGCAATTATGGAAGAGATAGACTAAGACATTTAAAATTCAGAACCAGCCAGTGTAATCCCGCGCCTTTGGGAGGCTGAGGTGAGTGGATTGCCTGAGCCCACGGGTTCGAGACCCGCCTGGGCAACTTGGCAAGACCTCATCTCTACAATAAATCAAAATGAGCCGGGCGTGGTAGTGCATGCCTGTAATTCCGGCTACTTGGAAAG
>NW_007023368.1:0-399 GCF_000164805.1 Carlito syrichta
TCTTGTTTCCATTCTAGTATACATAGTAGTCTCTGATAATCTTTGGTATTTCTTCAGGGTCAGTTGTGACTTCTAATCTCTTGTGTTTCTGATTGAGTTTATTTGGGCTTTTTCTCTCTTTTTCTTGGTGAGTCTAGCTAGGGGACCATTGATCTTGTTTATCTTTTCAAAGAACCAACTTTTTGTTTCATTGATTTTTTTGTAATATCTTTTTGTCTTCTATGTCCCGTATTTGGGCTTTGATTCTTCTGCTGAAGTTAGAGTTTTGGTGGTCTTGCTTTTCCAGCTTCCCTAGGTGACTTGTTAGGCTGTTCACTTGTGATCTTTCCATTTTTTTCATGTGTGTTTGTAAAAATATGAATTCCCCTCTTACTACTGCTTTCATTGCATCCCAGAGGT
>NW_007023369.1:0-728 GCF_000164805.1 Carlito syrichta
GGATATATTAAATTTGAATGGGAAAAGTCTACATATTTTTATGTGACATATTTATTTATTTATTTATTTATTTATTTATTTATTTTTGAGTTGGAGTCTCACTCTGTCACCCAGATTAGAGTGCAGTGTCCGCTCCCGGCCACCGCAGCCTCAACCTGCTGGGCTCTGGCAATCCTTCCGCTTCAGCCTTCCAAGTAGCCAGAATTGCAGGCACACGCTACCATGCCTGGCCGGTTTTTGATTTATTGTAGAGATGAGGTCTTGCCAAGTTGCCCAGGAGGGTCTCGAACCCACGGGTTCAGGCAATCCACTCACCTCAGCCTCCCAAAGGCACAGGATTAGAGGCTGAGCCACCGAGCTCGGCCTATTTTTTAATTTTATCTTGGAAAATATAGTTTATTTAGAATGTACATTGGAGAAAGGGAGAGAGAAAGAGAGGAGATTCATTTCTCCAAGGTAGAGGGGGATCCAAAGCTAGGAAACATGGCCTAGTTATAGCTCCAAGAGTCACATTCACAACAGAGTTTATCAAAGCAATAGCCACATATTTTTAATACAGTATGTTTGGGGAAAGCCCCTTACCTTCGTGACTAGTTTATATGTGTTACTTGAATTTTTTCTTATCTATGACGTGCAAAGTAGCTACAGATACTGTGTTAATGTCAAGTGTCTTAGCCATAATATCAGGGATTTGAACTCAGAGTCTGAAATTGGAATGCTGGCAACCT
>NW_007023370.1:0-727 GCF_000164805.1 Carlito syrichta
CTCATTAATTGTTGGGGGCAATCTTAGACAGTAGTAGCTATGCTATCCCACAGCCTCCGGGACTGGATGCAGAAGATGCTTAGCTGCTGCAATTTAATACACCATCCTTTCCCAACACATCAGGTGCCTTTGCGTCTTTATAGGACAGGGCGCCATACACCAATGCATAATGACATTTGAAAGATATTTGTAGGCAGATATCATATGACCCTGCTGCACATATGGGTCGACTTTTTAAGAAAAATAGACATCTTAAATTAAAAACAGTTGAAGGATGTATATGTCATCTCATGGTAAGTTTTTTTTTTTTTTTTTTTTAAAGTAAAGCTACAACGTAAAGTGCACATATTTTCTCAAAACAACTCACTCTGTCATCCAACTTGCTCTGTTAAAGTCTGGTGCACGGATTTGTAGTTGAGTACTTGAAGTAGATATTTCCCCCCCAACATTTCATACAATAAGGAAACATTGAGACATTTTTGCTAACATTAATCATCTAAACAATCTGTACCTCCTTGTTTTGAACTAAATGCAGATTCAACTAAAATTATATTTTAAAATAACAAGATTGAGGTCTTTTTACTGTTGTTATACCTCGTTTTCCTAATGGACACTTGCCATATTTTAATGCTTTTCTCCATGAATTCTACAAGTAGATTTTTAAGCCCTGGAGACTTAGTGCTTGTCTTTTCTCCTTGTGTATATAGCAGCTGCTTTTCGTGATCCT
>NW_007023371.1:0-580 GCF_000164805.1 Carlito syrichta
TAATCTAGTCCAGTTGACAGTTAAATATTAACCATTTCATTGGCTAAATTCTACCCACCCTGTACATATTAGCTGAAGTGTCATTCCTCAGAGAAAGCCTCCTCTGATGTTAGGTCAAGATCAACTTCACGTTACTAGCATTACCACTTTCTTTTTACAGCACTTACCGTGATTTGTTGTTTGTTATTCTTTATTCCTTTGGGTGACTGCTTAATGCTATTTCTTCCACTAGCTCATAAGTTCAACAAGAGTATGGATTGCATATTTTTTAGGTGTTAAATTCCTAGTGTCTGGCATGTTCTCTTTCTCTATGTATATATCATCTATATTTATGTCTATGCCTATATCTATGGAGAGAGGGGGATATATATATATATATGTATATATATATATATATATATACACACACACACATAATTCCTCTCTCTATTATATATATATACATATATATGTATATATATATACACACATGTACAGAGAGAGAGAGAGAGAGAAAGGAAGGATTTATTGTGAGAATTGATTCACACGGGTATGAGGACCTGAGTGTGTATGTGTGTGTATAGGTGTATGCTTATGTATG
>NW_007023372.1:0-714 GCF_000164805.1 Carlito syrichta
ATTTCCAATATTTGCCTCCACCCATAAGACCCAAGTTGATCTAATCAGCCCTTTGTGGCCTCACACAGACTCCATCATCATTGCAACCATCATGTGACTAAGCCACCCATCTGCCTGCCATCCATCACCTGACATCAGTTCCTGTGTGTACCTGTACTCTGTGATAACAGGGCAATCACCTTGATAACCTTTCTCATCAAAGGGAAAGTTTAAAAGGATTCTACTCTGAGTGACCAGTCTTCATTGTTTTACTAAATGCTGGTGTGGCCATGTGCTCTTTGAGCTATGGCCACCGCCATGTTTCCTAAGCTAAAAATTTCAGCTAAGAATTGTTTAGGGTAATGAAACAAGTAATCAGAAGGGAAGACAGTTACAAGAGGGGAAAGAAAGTATTTGAAAACTGGCTAATACAGAATCTTTTTTTTTTTTTTTTTTTTTTTGAGTAGGAGTCTCACTCTGTCGCCCAGACTGGAGTGCAGTGGCCGCTTCCGGCCACCGCAGCCTCGACCTGCTGGGCTCCGGCAATCCTTCCGCCTCAGCCTTCCGAGTAGCCAGAATTACAGGCATGCGCTACGATGCCCGGCTGATTTTTTGATTTATTGTAGAGATGAGTCTCGCTGCGCAGGCGGGTCTCGAACCCGCGGGTTCAGGCAATCCACTCACCTCAGCCTCCCAAAGGCACGGGATTACAGGCTGAGCCACCGAGCCCGGCTT
>NW_007023373.1:0-891 GCF_000164805.1 Carlito syrichta
GCAGAGATGGGTAAGGAGGATTTCCAGTGGCAAGCATAATCCCAGGCCTCCACAGCCAGCCCTGGACTCTGTGGGTCATCCCTGGAAGCTAAGAGAAGAAGCCAGGGAGGTCAGGCCAGTAAAGGGAGCAGAAGCCGCTCCTTCATCCACTTGGCATGACCTGCCCCCAGCATCTGTCAAGTGACTCTGCACTTATAGCAGAGTCCACAGGTCCTGATCTGTGGCAATGGCCCAGGACAGTCCTGGGGGCAGCTTCCTCAGACTTGTTACTTAGCTTTCCAGGGAATAAGGGACTCAGTCAATTCATGACTTAGCCCCTTTTCCTGCACCAGTGGCCCTGGGGTCAATGATTCTTAGATCCACTCTAGTGTTGCATCCATTTATGCATGTCACAAATATTTATTGGTCATTTACTGTCTACCAAGCACTCTGCAAGGTGCTGGTATATACTAGTAAACAAGACCATTCGTAATTTAGCAGAGGAGGCTTCATCAACAGATAATCACAATCACACACACAGCAAAGTTAATTAAAAGTAACAGTCATTGTTATAGAAGTTGACTTCAGGGAATGATCAAGGATTGTTATAAGAATCCTTGATGATAGGGGACGAGAGAGGCCCAGCTGGCTGTATAGTGTGAATTCTGTGCTCATAACCAAAGTGTGAGTAAGAATTTTCCAGGAAAAATAGGAGAAATGCTTTCTAGGCAGAGGCAACAGCAGCAAGTACAATATCCCAGAGATTAGAAAGGACTTTTTTTTTTTTTTTTAGTCAGAGTCTCACTCTGTCACCCCAGCTGGACTGGAGTGCAGTGGCACACTCATGACTACCACAGTCTCGACCTGCTTGGTCAAGTGATCCTTCTGCTTCACCTTCCAAATTGCTGGAAA
>NW_007023374.1:0-801 GCF_000164805.1 Carlito syrichta
CAAGGGAAGGTCTCAAAACTTCGACCTCCTCTGGGTATCCCTGTGAGCACGCCTGGCTTGCGTAGAGGTTGGTATCTAATTTTCTAATTTTCTCAAAAATCAATTCTGGCTCTGCCTCTCCTCCCCAAAAGATACCAAGAGCCAATGGTGGTGGACTCGGAGAATCCACGGGAGGAGCCGGGCCCCTACTCCCTCACCTGGTTAATGCTCACCATCCCTTCTGTCTTTGAACAGAAAGGGAGGAGATGTTGGGAGCCATTTTAAAAATAGCAATCATCTCATATAAGCCTTCTTTGTCCTCCGAAAAGCCCGCGCGCGCCAAACCACAACACCCCTCCCACCTCCTCTCCTCATACCACCCACTACTCTTCCTCCTATCATAAGCTGCCACACGCCCTATTTCAGCCCGCCCCTCTTTGCTATGTATATAAGCAATCGCCTAACAATAAAATTTGGAGGCTTGATCAGAACACTGTCTTGCCTCCATTCTGCGTGTCTCCTGTCTCTTTCTCTCTCTTGGTCTCTCTCTCTCTCTTTTCACCAGCAGCAGGTAGTCCTCCTCGTGCCCACGTTTTACTTGTCCCGCTGGTCGGGACATATTCCTACTGTATTGTTCCCTTTTTTCTCTTTTTCCTTTCCTTTTCTTCTCTTTTATTCTGTCTGTGAACCAGGTCTTTGTATAGAGGAACAGCACACTAATAAGATGGTTGGATAGCTGGTATGCTAGCATCACTATATGTTTTATTTTTGTTTGTATGAGAGTTGGTTTCGACTGTAGTGGTGGTCTATTGTTTTTATCTG
>NW_007023375.1:0-899 GCF_000164805.1 Carlito syrichta
CGTTTCTCTAGGCTAAGAAATGCAGTCACTCTCGCGTTGGCCTTGCTGAATAAGCGTAGACGGCCTCTGTGAGGCTTGTTGTGCATGTGCATCTTCCCGGGGAAGGAGCTTTTCAAAATGTGCAGCGCTCTTTAGGGGCTATCTATGTTATTCTCACTTGGTGCATGCTGCAACACATGAGTCTGAGTCTCGCGGTTTTCTTCTCATTTGGACTTCGGCTGTGCAGAGCGCCTCTGTTTGAACTAAGAGTTGTCTCATGGGACACGCTTTGCCCATGTGCAGCTCTACGCTGCCACCCAGGGGGCGATGGGAACCCCACAGTGGAGCAAGAAGGCATTACTTGGTGAATTCCCTGGGTGCATTCTGAAATGTTTCTCCCTTTCAAATTTTTGTGTGGGAGGATACACAATTGCTCTGCCAAACGCATTGACGGAAAAGAGCTGACTGCCTTGGTGGTGCTTGTTTTGAATGTCCGTCTCCCTTGGAACGAGCTGTGTGAGAAGTGTGCTGCACTGTGAGGTTCTGGCACTGAGTGTGCGTGCTGTCATTCCTCCTTCCCACTTGTTCCCTTTCGTGTATCTTACGCTCTACAGGGTGACTGCTTTGGCGTGCGGCTTGTCAACCTCTCCCATGCGGGAATGCTCATCTCCCCTGTGCCACAATGAGGGATCTGAGACATTCACAGTTACTTGTGGGAAGGCATTATGTGTGACCCGGGCGAATTCTGAATTGCTCTTTCTTGACACCTTCTCCTGTCTGGGAAAGCAATGAGACTGTGGATTGCTGGTGGGAGTGGCCTTTCTTAGGCCTGGGGTGCACGGGCACCTTCCTGGCTTAAGTCTGTGCCCAATGTGTGCTGCAGTGTCACCTCTTGGCTGTGACTATTATTCTTCATTGCT
>NW_007023376.1:0-653 GCF_000164805.1 Carlito syrichta
AAGCATATGGTCCTAACCATTGTGCTATTTTGTTTCAAAAAGTCAAGAAGATAATGATGAGCACAGGCTCTGCCCAGTGCCTGGCATGTTAGCAGAGCTGGCACAAACTTCACCAAATTCTTTCCCCGCTTTGTGCCTCAGTTTCCTTCTAGACTTCAGTAGATGAGCCCTCAGGTCCTTTCCTACAGACCGGTCCTAGAGACCCAGGGACTCACCTGGATGGGATTCCTGGGACTGGCACACCCTGCCACTGGCAGGATCGGCTATGGCGATCCTGCCAGCTCATAGCCTCTCGTACCTGCCCAGGATCACACAGGCTTGTCATTTTGCCACTTTGTTCTCTCCCAAGAAGGTAAAAACAGATTCATTTTTCAAGCCCCGAGGGATTTCCGCACATCCCTACCTGCATCCATGGGTGTGTAGGCAGCACTATGCCATTTAATATTTTATGTACATTTAGACAATTGTTCTTTGCACTTAACGCCACCAGGATCCAGCTTCTTCTAGGGAGGAGACATAACTCCGAGGCAAGGAAAGTCCTTCTGCTTCAGAGTCAGCTTCTGCAAACATGTATTGATCACCCTTGCTTTCTGGGCACTTGGGCCATGTGCTTTGCTAACATAAATTTCTCTGATTCTGCACAACAACCCTGT
>NW_007023377.1:0-2933 GCF_000164805.1 Carlito syrichta
TGGCTAGACAACTTTCTGCCTATTATTTCAGCTAGTAAAGTCACCTGTCTAGCTATGTAGTCAGCCAGTTAAGTCAGCTAGCTAAGTCGGCTTGCTTGCTAGATAGCTAGCTAGGAAGCTAGCTAGTTATTTCAGCTAGTAAATCAGCTGGTTAGCTCGGTAGCTAGTTAGTTAAGTCAACTAGTTTTGTCAGCTGGCTAGCTAGTTAAGTCAGCTGGCTAGCCAACTGACTAGCTGGGGAAGTTAGTTAAGTTAGCTGACTTGGAAGCTGGCTAGCTAATTAAGTCACCTAGTTAACTCACCTCGCTAGCCAGCTGGTTTGCTAGGAAGCTAGGTTGTTAAGTCAGCTGCGAAACCAGCGGGATACGTAGGTATCTAGTTATTTAACTCTGCTGGCTAGCCACCTCTCTAGCTAGAGATGTCAAGTAGTTAAGGCAGTTGGCTAGCCAGCTGGCTAACTATTTAAGTCAGCTAGTTGAGTGAGCTGGCTTACCATCTGGCTAGCAGGTTAGGTCAACTTGTTAGTTCAAGTGGCTAGTAAACTAGTTAGCTAGGTAGATAGCTAGTTATGTCAGTGAGTTAAGTTAGCTGACTAGCCAGCTACCTAGCAAAATGGATAGCTAGTTAAGCCAGCTTGCTTGCCAGATGGCTATCTGGTTAAGTCAGCTGGATAAGACAGCTGGTCAGCCAGCTGGCTAGTTTGGTGCCTGCCAAGTAGAGATGGCTCGTTATCAGGCTGATCTGTTAGGTGGCTAGCTAGACAGATAGGTGTCTAGCTAGTCAGCTTGCTCGTCAACTAGCTAGTTAAGTCAGATAGATCATTATGTCAGCTAGGCATCTAAATAGACAGCTGGCTAGGTAGTTAAGTAACCTAGTTAAGTGAGCTGACTAGACAGCTGGATAGCTAGGTAGCTAGCAAGTTATGTCAGGTGTACATCCAGCTTGCTAGCTATTTAAGACAGCTGGAAAAGACAGCTGGCTTGCGAACTGGCTAGCTAGGTAACTAGCTAGTTAATTCAGTTGGCTAGTCAGCTGGCTAGCTATTTAAGTGAGTTAGTTAATTCATCTGGCTTCCCAGCTGTCTAACTAGGTAGCTAGCTAGTTAAGTCAGCTGGTTAGCCACCAGGCTAGATAGTGTTGTCAGCTAGTTGTGTCAGCTCGCTAACCAGCAGGCTAAATTTTAATGTCAGTTAGTTGAGTGAGCTGGCTAACCAACTGGATATCTGGTTAAGTAATCTAATTAATTCAAGTGGATAGCCAACTGGCTAACTCGGTCACTCGCTAGTTTAGTCAGCTGACTAGCCAGCTGGCTACCTGGTTAAGTCAGTTGGTTAATTCAGCTGGCTAACCACATTGCTAGGTAGGTATTTAGCTAATTAAGTCAGCTGACTAGACGGATGCCCACCTAGTTAAGTCAGCAAGTTAAGTGAACTTGCTAGACGGATGGCTAGCTAGGTGGTTATCTAGTTAAACCAGCTGGATAGCCGGATGGGTATCCAGTTAAGTCAGCTAGCAAAGTCAGCTAGTTAGTTGGCTGGTTAGCTAGGTGGCTGGCAAGTTAAGTCAGCTGTTTAGCTTGGTTGTCATGTGGATGGTCAGTTAGTTAATCCTGCTGGCTAGCTGGCTGACAAGCAGGGTGGCAGGCTAGTTAAGCCGGCTGGTTATCCTACTGTCCAGCCAGCAAGTTGTCTAATTAAGCCAGCTGGCTAGCCAGCAGGCCAGCCCACTACTTGGCTAGCTGGCTCCCTAGCCAGCTAGCCAGCCAGGTAACTAGCTAGTTAAGCCAGATGGCTTGCAGTCTAGACAAACATGCAGCTAGATATTTAAGTCAGCTGGCTAGCCAGCTATCCATCCAACCTGCTAGTCAGCTAGTAAAGTCAGCTAAATATCCAGCTAGATAGTTAAGTCAGCTAGCAACTTAGCTAACTATTCAACTAACTAGTTAAGTCAGCTAACTATACAGCTTGTTAGTCAGCTAGCTAGCTGGTCAACTAGATAGGTAAGTCAGCTAGCCAGCTAACAGCCAGTTAGCTAGTTAGTTAAGTAAGCTAGTTAGACAGCTAGATAGCTTGTTTGCTATCTAATTATGTCAGCTAGATAACCAGCTAGCTAATCAGCTAGCTAGTTAAGTCAGCTAGCAAATCAGCTTGTTATTTAGCTAACTAGTCGGTATCAACTCAGCTAGCTGGTCATCTAACTAGTGGGCTCGCATGCTTTCCATCAGCTCAGCTTATTAGTCAGCTCCCTTGCCTGCCAACCGGTCAGCAAATGAGTCAGCTCGCTCACCAGCCAACAGGTCAACGAACTTGTTGACTTGCTGACAGCCCAACATGTTAGCTATCTATTTGGTTTGCTCATCAGCTGACTACTTAAATCAGCTCAACAGTCGTTTCATTCGCCACCTGATGAGTTAAGGCAGCTCACCGATTACATCACTCACTGGCCGACTAGTTAAGTTGGATCACAGGTCGGCTCACTTGCCAGCCTACGAGTTAAGTCCTCTGACCATTCGGCTCACTCGGCAGCCGACTAAAGTCAGCTGACTAGTCAGCTCACTTGCCGGCCAACTAATTAAATCAGCTGACCAGTCGGCTCCCTCACCAGCTGACTAGTTAAGTCAGTTGACCTGTTGGCTTACTCGCCAGACAATTAGTAAAGTCAGCTCACCTCTCGGGTTGCTTGCAGGCCGACTAGTTAAGTCAGCTAACTAGTCAGCCACCTAGTTGGCTAACCAGTAAAGTTAACTAACCAATCTGCTGAACAGTCGGGCAACTTGTCAGCCGACAATTTAGCTTACCTAACTAGTTGTTGACAAGTTAGGTCATCAAACTATTCTGCCAAATAATCGGTCGACTAGTTAGGTCAGCATACCAGAAATCCAAATAGTTAAAGTAACTTACTAGTGGGTCAACTTATCAGTCAACAATCTAACC
>NW_007023378.1:0-490 GCF_000164805.1 Carlito syrichta
AAATCATCTGAATCTTACACAGATTCTCAACTTTGTCTGGTGTGCTCATGGGATGACTGGATTTAGGGCCAGGAAAAATGGTATTGGTGGGAAAGAAATGTCCCCAGTTGAGGGATGTGTCCCTGGGCTTTCTCGGTGGAGGGTCTTCATTGTTAAGTGAGAGCATCGAAATGCTTGTGGCACATTTCACACCTCAGGAACTCCCACATCAAAGTGGGGACAGCCATTGGGTGGGTGTTGGACCTGTAAGGTGCCAAGCTTGGGGGACCCTCACATGTGGAGGAAATGGAGGGGAAGGACTGAAGGTAGAAGGTTTGGAGGTGAATGGACTTCCTTCCTTTCTTTCTTTCTTTCTTTTTCTTTCTTTCTTTCTTTCTTTCTTTCTTTCTTTCTTTCTTTCTTTCTTTCTTTCTTTCTTTCTTTCTTTCTTTCTTGCTTTCTTTCTTTCTTTCTTTCTTTTTTTCTTCTGTCTCTCTCTTTTGCTCCCTCA
>NW_007023379.1:0-852 GCF_000164805.1 Carlito syrichta
ATTGGACTCTCAAGAGCATTCAGCTATGATAAGTCTTTGTACTCCAAGAAAAAACTGTTAAACCAATGTTAAAATGGGTAGATCTTATAGGTCAATGGAAGGTGCCCAATGTCCTTTTAACATGTGGGAGAGAATATGTTTGTGTATTTCCCCAGTACTTATCCTCACCTTTTTGGGTACAGGAACGTCTAATTAGACATGACCAGTCCTCCACCCCCATCAATGTACAGCCAGATGAGACATAAATCACGTCATCAGTCTGAGTCGTATGCAGATGTTGAATAGAAAGAGTTGGTGCCAAAGCTGAAACATCTCACCATTCAACAACCACTTCCACCTCCATCAACTAGACTGAAGACATCTCATCCTTCGTTGTCTCCTACTCCTCAACCCAGACATTACCATCGAGCTATTTCGACTACACAATGCAGACCACCCACATGGGGGCAAATCAAGGTGCTCACCCACGATGCCGAGAATCTGGTTCACTCTCAAAACACTTCTCTCTCTCCCTCTGCAGTTTCTGTTGCTATGCTGGCTATCACAGCATGCCAGGAGTTTGCATTTATTCAGATCAGTCTTATTGGGCTTATATCCCAAACCCTCCAGTGTTCCAGTCGGTTACATGGGATGCTGAGATTATTACCATTTTTACTAATCATTCCTCATTACTAAGAGTCCCCGTTCTTTTTTCATCTCAAGTCCAAACTGTTATTAATCATAACTTTTCTTTTTCAGGTGGTTCTAGTTCTCTTCCAATATGTTTCAGTTTACCTAAAAAATCAGAACACTCCCTTGATATTTCGGGTGTTTAACCTCCCATATAAAGCTATGGTAACTGATAGCCCCTCT
>NW_007023380.1:0-901 GCF_000164805.1 Carlito syrichta
CGAGTTCTCGTCACTCCCCAGAATGCAAACACTCCAGTCGCGTGTGGTTACACACACAGTCCCAGCTACACGGGATGCGGTGGTCTCTTTCCTGGAGTGTGCCTAAATGTCACCCTCACTGACAGCATGTGCGAGTCCAGATCTGGCACTGTGACTCACAGTCATCCCACACATGCTGTAAGAAGTCACGGTGAGAGGCTACCTGAGCCCCTGGGGTCAGAGATCAAGCTGGGCGATGTAGTCAGATCTAGTCTTGGTGAGAGGTCCCCAAAATCGAGTCCAGTATGGTAGCCCATGGAGTATCAGTTGCTCATGGGCCGAGGTGGGAGGACCACCTGAGCCCCTCAGGTTGAAGCCCCAGGAGCCACAATCATGCTGCTGCATCCCAGTCCTGCCGACGGAGACTCCAGCAACAAAAAGACACCTCCCACGTGTGTCACGACGTGTGTACATGGCTCCCCAGGGAAAATTCCGCATGGCTGGGGGACGATGGAGTGATCGGTAGAGGAAGGGGTCCTCCCTCCACCCAAAGTAAGCAGATCAGACAACCAGAATCTGGTCTCGCTCTGGCATTGCAGGACCGCCTTGATCGCTCTGTGGCCAATGGCTGCCCTAGCTCGGGGCTGTCTGTTCTGTGAGCTCACAAACATCTTTACTGTGGGGCACAAGTGTGGAGGGTGGAGTTAGGCATTCTGGGGCGCATGGCTGAAGGCACAGGATGGATGTGCCTGGTGGCCACCTTTGAAACCTCCTGCGAATGACAGGCATGAAGGTGTCTTTTTCTCTCCCATCCCTGAGGATGACTCCTCGCGCTGGGTGGCAAAAGTTGTGGTGGTGGCGGTGGGGGTGATTATTATTATTTGGAGTTGTAATCCCACTCTGTCACGCAGGCTATAGTGCA
>NW_007023381.1:0-712 GCF_000164805.1 Carlito syrichta
CAGCAGCCAGTCCGAGTGCACAGCCCGAGACCTGCCCAGGCACCTCAGCAAGACCTTGTCTCTACCCTCCATCCCTAATGAGGTGGGTATGGTTGTACACGCCTGTTGTTCAGGCTCCCCAGAAGGCTAGGGAAAGTCTCGACAGCACAGAGCGAGCCACTGCCCTCCAGCCTGTGTGACAGAGTGAGACTCCTACTCAAAGAAAAAAAGAAAAAAAAAGAAGACCATCCATTTGTGTATGGAGTTGGGATCATCATGATCAGACAGAGATCATTTAGGAAGGAGGCCCCAGGCTTGGGTCTAGAGTTACTGAAAGATGGTGGATTGGCAGAGAATCAGGCTGTGGCTTTAGGAAGCTGAGGCATGTGACCACTGGAGCCCAGGTGATTGAGACCAGCCTGGCCCACGAGATGGGACCTCGTCGCTCCCTGTAATGCAAACACTGAAATCTTGCATGGTGGCACCCGCAGTCCCAGCTACACGGGATGCGATGGCCTACATCCAGGGGCATTCCCTTGCATCACCCCTGCCAACAAAATGTGCGAGTCCAGTCCAGGCACCGTGGCTCACATCCATCAGGCCCACGTTCTGGGAGGCCAAGGTGGGAGGCTGCTTGAGCCCAAGGGGTGGGAGACAAGCCCGGGTGATTGTGGCCAGACCTCTTAGCAAGAGGTTTCAAAATCGATTCAGCATGGTGACCTCCAGAGTCCTG
>NW_007023382.1:0-720 GCF_000164805.1 Carlito syrichta
ATTCGCGGGTTCGAGACCCGCCTGGGCAGCGAGACCTCATCTCTAAATAACTCAAAAAATCAGCCGGGTGTGGTAGCGCGTGCCTGTAATTCCGGCTACTCGGAAGGCTGAGGCGGAAGGATCGCCGGAGCCCAGCAGGTCGAGGCTGCGGTGGCCGGGAGCGGCCACTGCACTCCAGTCTGGGCGACAGAGTGAGACTCCAACTCAAAAAAAAAAAAAAAAAAAAAAAAAAAAAAATCATTCACTGTTAATTTTTAGATGATATGTTTAGATATTGATAGATGTAATCCACATAAGAAAAAGCCCTTCTGTTGGTGATTTTTAAGAGCTCAAAGGACCCTGAGAACGAAAAGCTTAGAACTGCTAACCTGGAGAAACTGCTGACATATGCACAGGAGTTCTACCCATGTCTACACTGCTTGTAGAAGCAAGAAAATGAAACCAAATCCAATAGCTATCAGCAGGAGAAGAGATAAGTAAATTCTGATATACTCACTCGTGGATGAGGTTAAAAAAGAATTCCAGCGATAGTCATCAACATCAAAGGATTTTTGAAAAATAATATTGGTATTTTAAAAAACATGTTAAAGAAAAATATCTACAGCATCGTTCCATTTACTGAATAATATATTGATTAGGAATAGACCTGAAATAAACCACAAAGAAAAGCAAGGAATGCAAAATACAAAATTCAAGATAATGGTTACCTGAAGGATGAGG
>NW_007023383.1:0-1144 GCF_000164805.1 Carlito syrichta
GTACCAAATCCTCCTTGTTCACATATTCAGAAGTGACTCGATGGACCCTTGCTTGCCTCATTCCTTGTCTGGGTATAAAACTGTCTTAATTACCTAATGTGACATCTAGAATAATTCCAGGGGTGAAGACAGAAGGGATGAGCTTCAGAATTAGCAGGAAGCCAGGTTTGGTGGTTCAGCCTGTAATCCCGCGCCTTTGGGAGCCTGAGGTGAGTGGATTGCCTGAGCCTGCCGATTCAAGACCTGCCTGGGCAACTTGGTGAGACCTCATCTCTACAATAAACCAAAAAATTAGCCGGGCATGGTAGTGCACGTCTGCAGTTCCAGCTACTTGGAAGGCTGAGGTGGAAGTATCGCCAGAGCACAGCAGGTTGAGGCTGCAGTGGCCGGGAGTGGCCACTGCACTTCAGTCTGGGTGACAGAGTGAGACTCTAACTCAAATTAAAAAAAAAGAATTAGCGGGACACAGGAAAGCCCATGTGAGTTTTTGTGCAAGGACATAGCTTGTAGTGTAGCAGGAAGACAGAGATCAAGACACCGAGACTATTATAGGAAGTGGCACTTTATTACACCTTCCAGGTACACCCTTGTTTAGGTAAGGGAGGGGCTCGTGTTGAGCGGTTACACATTCTCTTTGGAATTTACAAGGTGTTGTTCAGAAAAATCAGATCTTTTAAAGAACAAATGGTCTCCAGGAAGAGCTGGGCAGCAGAGTCTGCAAGCAGGGTTGTAAACCGTCAACTTCAAAAAGGGGTTTTGGATAAGTCTGTGAATTAGTTATCTTTTGCATTTCCATGAGAGCCATCAGTCTCTGGTCATTTGGTCTTTTCAAACCGGCCTGGCTGGTCTTTACAGTTAGCCGCTTGACTTTCAAAAGAAAATATCTTTAACTGCTACCAGCCCCCTTCCAGGCACATCAGTAGTACAGGGACTAGCAAACATACACTGCTGGCATTAGTACTTTGGAGGAGGACAGGGGATGATCTGCCTGTTTCTTCCCAAACTGGGATACCCACTGCCATGGCCGGTTTCACAAACATCAACGCAGCAGTTGAGAATGACCCCACACTCAGGGACTTCCTGCTTGGTTTACTGACCTTGAAATAAACCATCTTGAAATTCTTAATAATTTTGAACAAGGGTC
>NW_007023384.1:0-747 GCF_000164805.1 Carlito syrichta
CCATATTCCCCAGTATGAAAATATATATTAGTACAAAATTCTTCGATTCAGGTGACCTCAAAGTAAAGAAAATTATTGTGCTTGGGCAGGTAGGAATTGGAGATTTGGGTTTGTAATATTCCACATTTTGGGGTGGTCTTGTGAAGGGGAACCAGGAATCTTGGTTTCCAGTTACCAAAGAACATTATTGACATCTTTCTCTTGATATCCAAAAAAGTGGAATTCTCGGTCACCAGGAACTGTCTCGGCATCCTGCAGAGTGAACCAGGAAGCTGGGTAATGGAGGTCGTCATATACAGGTCATCATGTTATGGGCTAAACACGAATCATGGTGTTTTCGAGCATGAAACTGGAAAATGGAGTCCTTATTTACAGGCAACTACATGACCTTTTGGTAAGAAAGAATAAGGAATCTGCGTTACACAAGTCCTAAATCCCAAAAATCTACAGAGCATCTTGGAAAGTTCTAAAAAGAATCAGAGTTTTGAAGCAAGGTGTATCTAATGAGAGTACTAATATACAGGAAAATACACAGACCCTTTCCAAGGAAGAAAAAGAATCGGGGTTATAGCAGTCCTCAGTCCATAAAATCAACAGGCCATGTGCTGTGGGCTAAATAAGAATTAGGGTTTAGAAGATTGAACTTAGGTAATAGCAGTGATCATATGTAAAATCTGCATGACCTCTAGCTAAGGAGAACTAAAAAAACTCTTTTACACGGTTCCTCTATCACAATATCTATGTGAA
>NW_007023385.1:0-808 GCF_000164805.1 Carlito syrichta
CCCAGACTGGAGTGCAGTGGCCGCTCCCGGCCACCGCAGCCTCGACCTGCTGGGCTCCGGCGATCCTTCCGCCTCAGCCTTCCGAGTAGCCGGAATTACAGGCATGCGCTACCACGCCCGGCTGATTTTTTGATTTATTGTAGAGATGAGGTCTCGCTGCCCAGGCGGGTCTCGAACCCACGGGCTCAGGCAATCCACTCACCTCAGCCTCCCAAAGGCGCAGGATTACAGGCTGAGCCACCGAGCCCGACTGAGAATAGTTTTAAGCTTTATAAATGGTGTGTGAGATCATCTTACCCATGTGTGTGTCTGAATTATTATTGCAAAGCCTAGTATCTGGTACTTGAGAAATTTTTTTTTAGCACAGTTGTTGGTTTTCATTGATCTCTAATAAAAGTGTACATGTGCTTTTGCAAATAGTTGACACATGGGATATTGCTTCTACTCTTTGGTTCTGCTTGGTAATCTTGTTTGAACTTTGTTTCAGTTTGAGGCAAGGTGGTTACCCCTCTCCAGCCTTGAGTGAATGTCATCTTGGGGGAGTGTGCTCTTCAGTATTTATCTTAGTTGTTGATAGAGCCTGGTAGCATACCTAGTGGTACTGCGTTATTAATACTGTTGGCTCACCTGGCTACCCAATGTTTAGCAATGTGTTTCTTGTTAATCCTGTGGTAGAATTTATAGAATGTTTTAATGTCATCAGAAGAGTGTACAGATTAGTCACATACTGAATTTAATTGATAATTGTTTTCTCTTTTTCTATTTAAGATTTTTAGTTGTGTATGTTGAGAGACAGGTGAGGTGGGAA
>NW_007023388.1:0-752 GCF_000164805.1 Carlito syrichta
CCACCTTGTTTTGTTCAGATCTTGGGAATGAAAATCCATCATGTCTAAAGCATTTGGCAGAGCACTCTAGGCAATTCCTTGAGACCTAAGGATTGGTTAATAATCAAGTTCCCACCCATTTTGATGTCAAAGTCCTAAGGCTTATGTCATAATTGGCAAACTAACACGATTGTTTCCTTGAATTTGCTTTCATCTTTTAATTTAAAAATTAGCCTTTTAGACAATCTAGAGATTCAATGCAATACCCATTAAGCTACAAACATCATTCTTCTCAGGCCTGGAAATGACTATAAAGAATTCATATAAAAACATAAACAACAACGAATAGCCAAAAGAATTCATAGCAAAAGAAACAAAGCAGGAGGTATGACACTTCTAGACTTCAAACTTTACTATAAGGCTACAGTAATCAAAACAACCTGGTATTGGTACAAGAACAGGCACATAGACCAAAGGAACACGATAGAGATCGGGAATCAAACCTCAATTTCTCAATCAACTCATCTTTCACAAAACCTCCAACAACCACTAGGGAGAGGAGAACATATTCAGTAAATGGTGCTGGGAAATGACTTACCACATGCAGAAGATTGAAACAAGACCCCTACCTATCATCATACAGATTTACTCTAAATGGATCAAAGACCTAAATGTAAACTTCAAATTATAATGATCTTAGAAAATGCAAGAGACACCTTTATTGAATTGGAAACTGGGGAACCAGTTACTCTTTATGACCCTAAATGCCCATA
>NW_007023389.1:0-720 GCF_000164805.1 Carlito syrichta
CATGGACTCTGTTGTCAGCAACCAGAGGAGGGCCTTAATTTTCCCCATGTTCCTTGAGGGTCTCTGGCCTTCTTCTAGGGGTGGAGGGTGCCCCTGGCCGGAGCTGGGCTTCTTGACTCCAAATTCAACATACTTGTGAAAGATGGCTGAGACCCATCTCATCATACCTGTAGCATGTTACAGTCCCCCAGAAACACTTGAAGAAGAACTTGAAGATGTCCAGGCCCTTCCCCAATGTCCAATGACCTCAGCATTTGGGTAGGGGACTCCAAGCGAGTATGTGTTATAAGCCTCTAGGTGATTCTAAAATGTACCCAGGTTTGAGAACCACTGGCCAGAGCACAGGCTCCACCAGGGTGCCTCTGCGTCCTCAGGGCAGAGAGCAGTGCCCCAGGATGCAGGTAGGCCAGGGCTGGGGAGCTCATTTCTGGTTAGGAGTTCAGTTTGAGAGTGACAAAGAAGAGACAGTTGTACATTGTGTTACTAATCTGTGCCAGCTCTCCAGCTGCATCCCTTCCCTGCATCTCCTCTGCCTGTGCAGTTCCCAAGCAAACACACCACGCATGGGACGCTGGCCAAAGGTCAGCCAATGTCCTTGAGACACACTTGAAAATGCAAGAGGAAACTGGACAGCTTGTTCCAGTGCCTGTGAGTGTTCACTCAGGGCAATGAGCATGTATATATTTACTTGTGTGTGTGTATATATATATGGGGGTACTC
>NW_007023390.1:0-534 GCF_000164805.1 Carlito syrichta
TACTTTAATTTGATATACCACTAAAACTTATTTGTGAAAATCTGTTTAGAGAGTTATATCTGAGTTCATATGACAGGTCTTTCATGACTTTCCTATTTTGTAGGTTCTTTGTCAAGCTTTGGTATTGATTTTTTCCATGTCTGATAAAATGGATTTGATCATATTTCCTCTTTTTCTATTATCAAGAGACATTTGTGATAGTTTGGAAATGTGTGTCATTTATATGTGGGTGTTTATAAGCAATCGCCAATGAAGTTTCCTGAACTGGAGCTTATACCATGAAAAAAACTTTTACTGTATATACATATATATATATATATATATATATATATATATATACACGGTAAAAGTTTTTTATATATATATACATACACACACACTATAATATACATATAATTATATAAAATATATATTATATATGAAAATTCATATTTTCTCATTATTTTTGGTCATTAAGAATATAATTTTGAGTCTTTTGTCCAATTATTCTGCATTTTTAAATACATTGGCAGAGATTTGCACAATGTTCTGATA
>NW_007023391.1:0-483 GCF_000164805.1 Carlito syrichta
GGTGACTGCTTTGGCGTGCGGCTTGTCAACCTCTCCCATGCGGGAATGCTCATCTCCCCTGTGCCACAATGAGGGATCTGAGACATTCACAGATACTTGTGGGAAGGCATTGTGTGTGACCCGGGGGAATTCTGAATTGCTCTTTCTTGACACCTTCTCCTGTCAGGGAAAGCAATGAGACTGTGGATTGCTGGTGGGAGTGGCCTTTCTTAGGCCTGGGGTGCACGGGCACCTTCCTGGCTTAGGTCTGTGCCCAATGTGTGCTGCAGTCGTCACCTCTTTGCTGTGACTATTATTCTTCAATGCCGCCTGCTGAAATACCTCATTCTCACTCTTTCCCCTTGATTTGTGTTCCTTTCCATAGAAGGCCTTTGCGTACAAGCGGGAAACCTCCGTGTTTCACGTATAGAAATCTGTGTGACATAGTGCCGCAATGATTGACTATAGCGCACCACCGTCACGAGCATGAGAGCATTATGTGTG
>NW_007023392.1:0-728 GCF_000164805.1 Carlito syrichta
CCTCCAGTCTGGGCAACAGAGTGAGACCCCCCCCCCCAAAAAAAAAAATCAACATGCAAAAGACAGTTGCATTTCTATACACCAAAAACAAGCAGGCTCAGAACCAAATAAAAAACACAATCCCATTCACAATAGTCACACACACAATAAATGAAACATTTTGGCATCTACCTGACCAGGGAAGTGAAAGACCTTTACAATGAGAACTACAAAACACTGCTCAAAGAAATCAAGGATAAGACAGATAAATGGAAAAACATCCCATGCTCATAGATTGGAAGAATCAATATTGTTGAGATGTCCATCTTCCCCAAGGCCATGTACAGATTCAATGCAATACCCATCAAATTGCCAACATCATTCTTCACAGACCTAGAAATGACAATATAGAAATTCATATGGAAGCAAAAAGAGCATGAAGAGCCAAAGCAATCCTCAGCAAAAAGAACAAAGGGAGGGATCACACTCCTAGACTTTAAACTATATTATGAGGCTACAGTAACCAGGGCGGCATGATACTGGTACAAGAATAGGCATATAGACCAGTGGAACAGAACAGAGACACCAGAAATGAAAACATCGTTTCTCAACCAACTCATCTTCAACAGACATCAATAATAAACATTGGCGGAAGGAAACCATATTCTGCAAGTGGTGCTGGGAAAACTGGCTAACCACAGGAATGAAACCGGACCCCTACCTATCAACATATACAAAATCAATTCAAA
>NW_007023393.1:0-634 GCF_000164805.1 Carlito syrichta
CTGGCCTCTGCTCACCTCTCTCTTCCTCCTGGCTGTCCCATCACAACTTTTACCTTCGTGATCTCTCACTCACAACACCTCTGGCCAGGGCTGCCCACCCAGGACTGTTTGTTCATTTACTCACCCCTTGCATTCATATATATATATTTGAACACCCCTTTGTGTCTAATGTTGGGCCAAGCTCTGAGCAATTTAGAATTTTATAAAACAGAGGCTCTGTTTCCAAGCAGATTTGATAGATAGATATGATGATGATAGATAGAGGATAGATGGATAGATAGAAGAATAGATGATAGATAGATAGATAGATAGATAGATAGATAGAAAGAAAGATAGATAGATAGATAGGGTAGACAGAAGAGATAGATGATAGATAAGATAGGTGGATAATAGGTAGGTAGGTAGGTAGGTAGATAGATAGATAGATAGATAGATAGATAGATAGATAGATAGATAATAGATAGATAAATAGACACATACACCTCTATATATGTATCTTCTTGCTGCTGCTAACTTAGGTCTCTGCTCTCTCTTCCCTCACACTGTACTTTTTCCTGTCTCAATGCTCCTGCATGCCCTGTTCCCTCCATGCCCCTCTTGATTGCTCAAATCTCATCCTTCTCTCATGTCCCAG
>NW_007023394.1:0-698 GCF_000164805.1 Carlito syrichta
GCATTGTGTAAGTAGTATTAGCATAGAATAGAAAGGTAATAAAGTTTAAATTAGTCTTCATGGGTATTGAGTGAGCTTTAGAAGTTATTGGTTATCAGAACATCATTAGGCTAGTAGGGATTGTTGCACTGCTTTTGAACAGCATTAAATAGCAAAGAGAACAATAAGATAATCTTGTGGCTTGTCCTTCTTCATACCTGAGAAAACATCTGGTGGGTGGGTGATGCCCCTCCTGCACCTGGCTTCATGTACACATGAAAGACTTGTGAGATTGTCTGTCTAAAATTTGGGGATAAATACCTTTTGTAACTTTCAATAAACGGCTTCTGTTCATTTCACTGAACAGTTGTCCACTTTCATTCTTTCTCTTTCTTCCTCTTTATATCTATCCTTCCATCTTTCTTTTAATATCTGCCCCTACAGATTCGCTGACATCACCACATATTCCAAGGTTCTCGGCAAAACTTGCAGGGTTTGGCTCCCCACAGTAAATGAGTTAAGTAGCTGTCTTAACTAGTTGGTTAACGATTTAGCTAGGTGTCTTAAATTTTTGCTGAGTAGGCGGACTATTTAGCTGGTTTAACACGTTGGGTGACTACTCGGCTGACTTGTTAGCTGGCTTAACAAGTTGGACAAATAGTTGGCCGACTAGTTAGCTGGGTTAACTATTTGACTAACGAGTTGGCAGACTAGTTAGC
>NW_007023395.1:0-568 GCF_000164805.1 Carlito syrichta
ACATGCTCTATTTCTCTGACTATACTCCGTAGATAAGCTCTTTTTTATTCATTCATCGAACATCTATTGGGCTATCGTGTTCCAGACACACAGATGTATCGGAAGTGTTTCCTGTCTTCAAGAAGCTCATGGTTGAGTGAGGGTGTCTGTGCTGCATGTGGTCTTGATTAATATTGCTATATCTATATACGGCTTGTCATTCTGCTGAATTAACAAGCCTCCTGTAAGTATCAACTTCAGGTATTTCAGCTAGACTGAAATAAATGTACTTAATTTTTAAATCTCTGCTCAAAATTTCAAGGAATTTTGTATTATTAACCAGGCATTTTCATGCAAATTTGGCTACAGCCACAGAGTAGAAATCAAACAAGGAACATATATATATATATATTTTTTTTTTTTTTTTAATTTTAAGGATAGAGGGGACAATTCAGGGTTAGGTGTACAAATGGTCATTGTAAAGTTTGGGCCTCACTTTGGTCCCCACTTTACCTGGTTTGAGATCAGGTACCCTTATTGATGAAGTGTGCTGCTCTGCCCCGGCAGCTTTCCCACTACTGCCAATCCC
>NW_007023396.1:0-572 GCF_000164805.1 Carlito syrichta
ATTCAGGGACTGGCATATAGTAAGCGCTCAACAAATACATCAAAAATGATTGCAGAAACGAAATTTGAGTTTACAACTCCTTGAACTTCTTAATCAAATCAGAGCAACTGTGAAACACATCAATGGTAGAATTATAATCAGATTACTAAGAACACATGAGCTTGCTAAAAACCGACTGTATAGAAGAATATAGCTATAAGTAAACAACTTTAGGGTATTTCTCAAAAACAGCAGATTTTCAACTTTAGCAGTATACAAGCACCTGTAAGATCCCTATGTTTAAAGATCAAATTCACTGTTATGATTCTCTGGCAACATTCCTGGTCAAAATTAAAACTCTCAACAGTGTAACATCAAAGTACTTACTATTTACCTTTTAAAAATATATTTATCTGGGAATGAGTCTCTCTCTCTCTCTCTCTCTCTCTCTCTCTCTCTCTCTCTCTCTCATATGTTCATCTTCTTTGAGGATAAGAACACTATTATTTTGTTCTCCTTAGGGCTTTTCCCAGTGCTGTCTTACTGGGTAGTTGTTGACTAGTGTGCCTGAGCTGTGGTTTTCATTGTAGCAG
>NW_007023397.1:0-436 GCF_000164805.1 Carlito syrichta
CTGAATATCCTCAAACCCATGAGACTGTACACTTCGGGTGAATTGTATGATTTGTGAACTTTATTTCAGTGACCAAACGAAAACTCAATGGAAGACAGTGAGACACACCGATCTGCCCAAAACGCAGCTCCTAAGATACCTCCTTCCAGCAAAAGCTCTGTTCTTCCTCTAGGGCTTATTTTTTCAAATAGCTTCATTGAGGTTTAATTCACACACCATAAAATCTTAAGGATACAGCCGGGCTCGGTGGCTCAGCCTGTAATCCCGCGCCTTTGGGAGGCTGAGGTAAGTGGATTGCCTGAGCCCGCGGGTTCAAGACCCGCCTGGGCGGCGAGACCTTATCTCTACCATAAATCAAAAAATCAGCCGGGTGTGGTAGCGCACGCCTGTAATTCCGGCTACTCGGAAGGCTGAGGCGGAAGGATTGCCGGAGCCC
>NW_007023398.1:0-709 GCF_000164805.1 Carlito syrichta
GAGGGGCTGCGGCAGCGGCGGGAGAGTGCAATGCAGTAAAACTGTCCAGTCCTTGCGATGTTCCAGTGATAGCGATGGCCGAGCTCTGTCTGAGGAGCAGGCTGCAATGCTGGGGTCCCCAGCCTCCCGGGGGCGAGAGTCAGAGACCCACTGCAGATCTCCCTTGCAGAGGGCTTCAGACACCGGGTTGCCAGGTCGCCATCTTGCCGCCTCTCTTTTTTTTCTTTTTAAAAAGAGCCCTATTTAAGGTCTCTATCCAGCCTGGATATTTGACAGAAAGGTTTAGAACATGGAGAAAATAATTGGAGTGATATATATTTTAAATAAATTCCCTCTTCTGGAATGGTGAGAAATACACCAGATCAAGATTTAGTCATATTAGTCATCTCGGGCTATCATAATAAGATACCACAGACTGGGTGGCTTGAACAACAGACATTTATTTTCTCACAGTTCTGGAAACCAGGAGTCCCAAGATCCAAGGTGCCAGCAGATTTGGTTGCTGGTAAGTCCTCTCTTCTTGGCTTGCAGAGGGTGACTTTCTCACTGTGACCCCACAAGTTCTTTCTTTGTGTGAGCACAAGAGAGATCTCTGGTGTCTCTTCCTCTTCATTTAAGGAAACCAGTCAGCCGGGCTTGGTGGCTCAGCCTGTAACCCCACGCCTTTGGGAGGCTGAGGTGAGTGAATTATCTGAGCCCGTGGGTTCGA
>NW_007023399.1:0-670 GCF_000164805.1 Carlito syrichta
CAAGTCAGCTGACTAAATTAGCTGACTTAAACAGCTGGCCTGCTTGCTAGTCAGCTGAATTAACCAGGTTGATATATAGCTAGTCAGCTGGCTAGCATGCTAACTAAACTAGTCGACTTGACTAAGTATCCAGCTGTCTAGCCAACTGATGTAAGTAGCCAGCTACTTAGCTAGCTAGCTGGCTAGTCAGCTGACTTAACTAGGTGACTTATATAGCCAGTGGAATAGACAGTTGATTTACTATATAGCTACCTAAGTAGCCAGCTGTCCAGCCAGCTGACTTAACTAGGTGACTTTAATAGCTAGACAGCTAGCTAGCTGGCTGACCTAATGGCCTATGTACCTAGCTAGCCAGCTGGATAGCCTGCTGACTTAAGTAGCTAGCTACATACATATCCTGCTGGCTTGCCAGCTGACTTAACTACTTAGCTACCTCGCTAACCAGATGGCTAATGAACTGAATTAACAAGGTTAATTCTGGCTAGCCACCTGACTTAACTAGCTAGCTACCCAGCTAGGCAACTGACTCACCAGCTGACTTATCTCACTGACTTAACTAGCTAGTAAGCTGACTTAACTCGCTGACTTAACCATCTAGGTACCAAGCTAGTCAGCTGGCTTACTAGCCTGGCTTAAACTAACTAGCTATATAGCTAGCTATCTAGCTAGC
>NW_007023400.1:0-800 GCF_000164805.1 Carlito syrichta
CCTGAGTTTCCTCCATCTTCCAGAAAATAAGGATAAGGCTGTCTACCTCGCAGGAAAGGCCTTTCTGTAGAGGGCTCACACAGCCTGGCATGAAAAACGGTGACTATTATTTCATTCGCTGCAGCCGTGTCGCACAGTGCTGGCACAAAGCAGGGGCCTAAACAGTGTCTGCAGACAGAATGAATGATTGCATGTTCAAGCTCATGTCCCAACTCAATAAACGCCACTTACAAACCCAAGGTGCAAGATTAGTCTCAGTGATCAGGAATTCCTGCTTCTTCTAAGCCAGATTCTGTTCAACATCCCAGCGTTGCACTGCCTGTAGAACTTACAAAGAAACAAATTGGACACTGCAGGAGACTTGGTCTATGCTTTAATAATAGCAAATGTTTACAAAGGCTCTGATGGGCACCAGACACTGCTCTAAGCACTTGATTTCCTCAGTTGACAGTGTTCTGAGGAGACCTGCCTCAGCATCAGTGCAATAGGTCAAAGCAGCCTCCTTGGACAACTGTCATTTGTTACTAGCAAAAGGGTACTAATGTATGCAAACTAAAATTACTTCAAAGAAAAGTAGTGGGGGTAGCTGGGCATGGTGGCTCACACCTATAATCCCAGCGTTTTGGGAGGCCGAGGTGACAGAATGGCCTGAGCCCAGGAGTTTGAGACCGGCTTGGGCAAATTGGTGAGACCTCATCTCTACATAAATCAAAAAGTTATCCAGGCATGGTGGCGTGTGCCTGTAGTTCCAGCTTCTTGGAAGGCTGAAGGTTGGAGGATCACCTGAGCCCAGCAGGTCA
>NW_007023401.1:0-537 GCF_000164805.1 Carlito syrichta
TGTTCCCTTTTCACCACACCCTCTCCAGCAGCTGTTATTTTTTGAGTTGTTGATAATTGCCATTCTGACTGGGGTTAGGTGGTATCTCAGTGTGGTTTTGATTTGCATCTCCCTGATGATTAGTGAGGTTGAACATTTCTTCATGTGTTTGTTGGCTGCTCAGATGTCTTCCTTTGTGAAGTGTCTGTTCATATCTTTTGCCCATTTTATAATGGGGTTGTTTGCTTTTTCTTTTCAGCACGTTTGAGTTCCTTGTAGATCCAGGATGTTAAGCCTTTGTCAGACCTGGAGTTGGCAAATACTTTTTCCCAGTCTGTAGGCTGTCTCCCTGCTCTCTTGATGGTTTCTTTGGCTTTGCAGAAGCTTGTCAGTTTATTAAGGCACCACTTGTCTATTTTCTCTCTTATGAGCTGTGGGTTTTGAGTTTTGTTCAGGAATTGAATGCCAGTTCCGATTTCCATGAGGGTTTTTCCTTCATTTTCTAAGGTTCTTATGGTTTGTGGTTTTACATTTAGGTCTCTGATCCATTTGGAATTA
>NW_007023402.1:0-704 GCF_000164805.1 Carlito syrichta
CCGTGTGATTAGTGACCAGTGTGCATACATGGCAGTAAAACTTATAAGTAAATCTCAATACACCTGATGGAAAGTGCATAGCAGAATTATTTCTCTCTGTCTAAGTTTTACTTCTTTCTAGATATTTTTTAACTTCTATTTCCTGGTAGACTAGTTAGTCAGCTTTGGAAAGCTGTTTCCCCTAGGGCTAAGAATAGAAACTAAATTACCATGATAGTTTTGTCACCCTGCCCCTAGCCAGGCAGAACGGTTTCTTTTGTTTCGTTAATTACCGAAACTCTGTCTGCTTCAGCCCATGGCTGCCATCTTGGCAGCCATGCATTTCCTTGTTCAAGAGTGTGACAGCTACTATTTGATTTTTAGAGTGGACTTGTTAGGATAAAATATATACATATACACTCATAGTTGCGTAAATTTATGCTTGCTGTTTTGTTTCCTTTTGCTACATTACTCAAATATAATAGTTACTATACGATTTATAAAAGAATTAACGATAAGGTATTAGCTTAATAGGATATAGCATAGTATTAAAATCCAATAACTAGATCATATAAAAATTAAAGTTTAGACATATGAAACATATGAATTATAGTAAAGTTTGGTAGTTTAAGAATAAGTTTTACTGAGTTATAAAGCATTACGTTAAATCATAATAGGTTAATAGTATAACTGACAGTTAAGTCATTTAACTAACTTATAGATTA
>NW_007023403.1:0-613 GCF_000164805.1 Carlito syrichta
ATAGTAGAAATGGAGACAATGAAATTTCTAAAGTTAACAAGTGTTCTTATTAAACCTCAAAATATCATGATTGATCATGCTTGAACTTAACATGATTCCCTGACATTAGCATGACCTATTCTGCAATACTTTCTATGAATAAAATAAATTCAATTTCTATAATAGGTAGAAAAACCCTACACTAACTGTAGCTGAATCCTGCCTAAAAGAATGCAGCCCAGTCCAAATTACATGCTGCACCCTAAGGAATGTGGCCCAGCCCAAACTTTGTGCTGGGCCATTTCTGAAAACTCTAGATAGTAATCTATACCATTGAAAAGTTGTAAACAGCTCTCCGTAAGTATATACTAATTCTACAAATATACTTTTAAATCTTATAAAGAGGCTTGTACTGTAGAAAAGGCTTCCAAATGTGATCTGAATTTGAATTATATCTAATGCCTAAGCCAAAACCACAGTTTATGGAAAACAGGAATAATGGGTTTCTAGAGTGAGCCATGCCTGTCACAGTCACAGAGCCTTCCGCTTAGGCCAGCAGAGTTCCTTTAGGTTGCTTGTGCTACATGGTAAAATGAGGAGGAAAATGGGGTCAATGGCTCCTGAACACATCCTA
>NW_007023404.1:0-788 GCF_000164805.1 Carlito syrichta
TGATTGCCAGAGTCCAATAGGTCGACACTGGGGTGGCCATGATTGTAGCCTGGCACTCTAACCTGAGTGACAGAGTGAGACTCCAACTCAAAAAACAAGACAAGCCAGGCTCGGTGGCTCAGCCTGTAATCCCACACCTTTGAGAGGCTGAGGTGAGTGGATTGCCTGAGCCTGCGGGTTGGAAACCTGCCTGGGCAGGTGAGACCTCATCTCTACAAAGAAAAAAAAAAAAAATTAGCCAAGCGTGGTAGTGCGCGCCTGTAATTCCGGCTACCTGGAAGGCTGAGGCAAAAGGATCACAGAGCCCAGCAGGTCGAGGCTACGGTGGCCGGGAGTGGCCACTGCACTCCAGTCTGCGTGACAGAGCGAGACTCCAACCCAAAAACAAAAACAAAAACAAGACAAAACAACAAATAAATAACCTTCTCTCTTTTTCTACATCCACTCTCAAGTTGAGGGGGCATTTTAACCCTAAAGTATGGGGTTCAGCTCAGCATATTTCATGCCAAATACCTAAAATGCCCTTAGGGAACAACAGGACAGACCTCCTCAGGACAAATTCAGTGTACCCCATCCCTCTCAGAATTAGTGTCTGATTCCCGATTGCTAGAGTCCAGCTCCAGCAGGTTAGGGTTTCCTGAAAGAGGGACAGCATATGTGCAGGAGAAAAACTTGGACACTGACTCTGCTGCAAGCAGGACAAAATGCTGGTTATTGTCTTTTCCAACTCCTTTTATATGCTATATGTTTTTTGTTTCCAGGCATCAGTTACAACTGAATGGACCGGA
>NW_007023405.1:0-946 GCF_000164805.1 Carlito syrichta
GGACCTCACATATCCGTCTTTTGCATAAAGAAAATGACCTCAGATTGGATCATAGGGCTCGCCATCAGCTAGTGTTCAGTAAGGAATATGTATGGCACAAGTACCATTCTCAGACAGCTTCAGGATCAGTCCTACGAAGAGACAGTCAAGATTTGGGGGCCTAAAAGCCTGAGAGTTCCTCTAGCTTCCTCTAGAGACTGAACGATGCCTGGAAAACTTGAGTCATGCCGGTGGGTTTCTTTTTTGTCCATCTTTGTTCAAACATTCTCTTTCTTGTAGCAGCATATTTTGCTTCTATGCTTTAGCAAACATTTCAAAATGTAGCACTGGTGCAAGACCAAGTATGCCTCTAGCTAGATTTCACGTGAACATAGCCTTTGCAAAATGCTTTACTTGTTGCAAGTAAAAAAAGTATGGACATTACTTCTCAGTTATTTCCATATAATTGCACCAAAAAAAGCTCTCTAATGACTCCAATGAGCCTAAAAAAAAAGATTACCTTAACAAAAAGAAAAGCAAATATCAATATTTACTAAGCCTCTGCTATATTTGGAGTACAATCACATAAACAATCACAGCACAACTTCAAAACGATATTCTGTTATTAATTGCCAATGAACAGATGGCCACAGGAAGACAAGGAGAATATACCTGACGTGCCCAAGATTATATGCCCCCAACAGTGAAAATGTATGTGGAACCAGGTGACGTGTCTGGGTCCTGTGCTCAGTGCCTACATGACCGCTGCCTCCCACAGAGAGGGGGATGACTAAAAAGCATGCCTCAAATGATCACCATTTCACTCGATCCCTGTGAGAATCCATTAAAAGCTATGATCTGTTGGGAGCCAACATATGTAACCACACAGCTGAGGCCTATGAAGGCCTATTCAGAAGGTCGCCTCTGAGACAAGGATATAATATCAAATGTGTACATATGAATAGTA
>NW_007023406.1:0-706 GCF_000164805.1 Carlito syrichta
AAACCAGTCTCATGCCTCTTTCAGTTTTTATTCTTCAATTCTGTCCTGTTACTGAAAGATTATTTACTGAGTGCTATAATGTCCCACATTTTCTTGCACATAAACTGGTCTTAAACATTGGGCACACAAACACAAACAACACCAGGCACTGCTAAAGGAGAGAGGGATTGTGGGGAGAAATGGGTACCCACCACCGATTGGGTACCATGTCTACTACTATGGGGAGGGAAGTCTTGCTTGAAGTCCAAACCATGCCTGTATGCAACTTAATTACATGGTAATCCTCACATGTACCCCACATTTAAAAAATAAAATACAGTCGGGCTCGGTGGCTCAGACAGTAATCCCACACATTGGGAGGCTGAGGTGAGTGGATTGCCTGAGCCCGCGGGTTCGAGACCCGGCTCTGCAACTTGGCGAGACCTCATCTCTACAATAAATCAAAAAATTAGCTGGTCGTGGTAGCACTTGCCTGTAGTTCCAGCTACTTGGAAGGCTGAGGCGGAAGGATTGCCGGAGCCCAGCAGGTCGAGGTTGCGGTAGCCGGGAGCGGCCACTGCACTACAGAGTGAGACTCCAACTCAAAAAATAAAATAAAATAAAATAAAATAAAATTTCACATTAAACAGAACCCAAAAGCCATTTGCTGATTAGGGTTTTGAAAATACTCTGAGTTCCCCCAAAATGCACTTTTTTTCCTGTGGGT
>NW_007023407.1:0-714 GCF_000164805.1 Carlito syrichta
CTTTTTTAAAAATATAGTTTATATAAAAAGTAAGCTAGAGAGAGAGAGAGAGAGAGAGAGAGAGAGAGAGAGAGAGAGAGGAGATTCACCTCCCCAAGGTAAGGGAGGGGGCCAAGGCTAGGAAACATGGTGACCCTGGCTCAAGGAGCCAAATGGTCAGACCATGGATTAGCAAAGCAATGGTGAATGGAGAGAGATAGAGAGAGAGAGATATTCACCTCCCCAAGGTAGGGGAGAGGGCCAAAGCCAAGAAACATGACAGTCATGGCTCAAAGAGCCACGTGGAGACACCAGAGTTTAGCAAAGCAATGGCCAAAATCATGTGAGACAATTCTTATTATATATATATAATATACATAATATATTATATATAATATACACAATATATTATATATTATACATAATATATTATATATAATATACATAATATATTATATATAATATATATAATATATTATATATACAATATACATAATATATTATATATATAATATACATAATATATTATATATAATATACATAATATATTATATATATAATATACATAATATATTATATATATAAAGAGAGAGAGAGAGCGAGAATACATACATACGTATATATCTCCATCAGTCCTATTAGTCCTGTTTCTTTGGAGAACCCTGACTAACACAGTCTTTTGCCAACAGCCATGTGAGAGAGCCATCTTGAAGCCCCAGTTAAGCCTTCAGATGA
>NW_007023408.1:0-632 GCF_000164805.1 Carlito syrichta
CACGGGGGCGAGCTCTGGGGCTGAAGTGACCTTGGGAGGGCCCACATGCTCTCCAGTGCCACCGGCCCCCTTGGCCCATGTCAAGCTGCATTTGTGCTGCACTGTCACCACAAGGCTAAGGCTATAGTTTTCTGTGCTCACGGCTCCGTCAAAGAAATACTTCTCTGTGTTGACGTCTCTATTAGAAGGGGAAGCCAGACACAGAAAGGCGTACCTTACACGACAACCAGGAATGAACATCTCTAGGGGCACTGGGGATACTCCTGTCTCCCTGTTCATGTCCCTGCTTCTGTCAGCTGCTGCACCTGCAGCCCCTGGCTGCACAGCCATCTCCAGGTCAGAACCTGCCAGGTGAAGGCTCACAGCAGCACTGGGTAGGCAAGCTGAGGCCTCTTGCTCAAGCGACCCTACACAGGAGAGCCAGACCCCAAGGGATGCTGGATCATCCTGTTCATACTTAGGCCTGAACACTTACTCAGATAGGCTCATGTCCCCAGCCTGGGAGTCAGTGGCTTCCGGCGTGTTGGTAGGTAGGTTCCTATCCCAGGCTGTGCCTCAGTTTCTTCATCAGAAAACTGGTTGTGAAACAGGCCCAATGGAAAGGATTGCTGTGACGCATGTGGTGACATGGG
>NW_007023409.1:0-581 GCF_000164805.1 Carlito syrichta
ACTAGCGAGCTAGTTAAGTCAGTTGGCTAGCCAGATGGAAAGAAGGATAATTCAGTTAGTTAAGAGAGCTGGCAAGCAAAATTACAAGGGAGGTAGCTAGCTAGTTAAGTCAGCTAGCTAGCTACCTGGCTAGGTAGTGATGTCAGTGAATTAAGTCAGTTGTCTTGCCAGCTTGCTTGGTAGGTAACCAGTTAGATAAGTCAGCTTGCTAGACAACAGGCTAGCTGCTCAAGACAGCTAGTTATGTCTGCTGGTTAGCCTGCTGTCTAGGTAGGTTGCTACCTAGTTAAGTGAGTTGACTAGCCAGCTTGCTAGCTTAAGTCAGCTAGGTATATCAGCTGGCTAGCCATCTGGCTTAATAGGGAGCCCGTTATTTAAGTCAACTGGCTAGCTAGGTAGCTAGATAGTTAAGTCATCTAGTTAAGTCAGCTGGATAGCTAGTTAAGTCAGTTATTTGTCAGCTGGCTAGACAGCTGCCTATCAGTGTAGGTACCAAGTTAAATCAGCTGGCTAGCCAGTTGGCCAGCTGGTTAGCTCACCTAGTTGTCATCTCCCTGGTCAGGTGTTTGGCTAGGTAGTTA
>NW_007023410.1:0-832 GCF_000164805.1 Carlito syrichta
GGTTCCAGAGAGCGTCTCCACTCTGCAAAAGCAGAGAAACAGGCTGGGCATGTTTTTCTTTCTCTGAAAACAATAAAATAAAGTGGATGTTTTCCTATGATCACGAATGTATGTGTTCCTTTACAACTGTAATTTTGAAAGTTGTGTCCTGTTTATTTTTGCCAGGAATCTGGAGGAGGATACAGAAGGTGGCATCTGTAAATTGCCAGAAATGTGGAGGCAAAGGAAGAGCACTTTATCATAGGTTCTGGATATCCTTGGGCTGAAATAATGAACCAAATCATTTGTTAAGGATAAAAATACAGTCTGCCCTTGGATTAAAAATAGAAAAACCTTGTTGGTATAGGAAGGGAAAAGGTGTAGTTTGTCAGCAACAAGTTTGGAAAAGAATTAGGGAGTCCAGTTTGCTTACTGTACAGGACATTCTGCGTTTAAGAAGCCAAAACTCAGCACGCACCTTGGCTTTGATCTTGTCCTCCACTCAAGTCTCAGAGCATCCTGCAAGAGCTCAGGTCTCATGTGGTCCATCCCACAGAGCAGGGAACGTTCAGTGGTTGACCACCCCTTGGCCTATGATGGACTCTGGTTGAACATACTGGTTTTAGTTGAACTAATTTGTTATTACCATTTTATCTTTTGAATATTATATTTCCATTTGTTGGATATTTTAAGATTGTTTTATTGGCTATTTTAGTTTTGCTTTCTTTGACTCTGTTTTTGAAATAACAAAAATGAAAATAACGGTATGACATCTACACACGAAGTGCTCATTTTGGGAGCTTCATTCCACTGCTAGTTAGTCTTGCAGCCTCCCACAGGAAATACCCTCATC
>NW_007023411.1:0-1183 GCF_000164805.1 Carlito syrichta
AACCCAAAACCCCAATTACTACCTGCCCACCCACAAGAATTTTCTGTACTTTGAGGTCACCTGAATCGAGGAATTTTGTACCATTATACCTTTTGATTTTGGGGAATATGATTATGGTCGTAGATGATCCCAGGAAACAAAAGGATTTCTAGGGCCAAATCCTTGATTACAACTAACAAGAGGACCAGAAAGATCCTGAGGATCTATATTGACAGATTTAGTGTATCCACGGAGCAAGTGGCTCTGAAAATATAGGGACCCATAAGCCCAGGTTGCTGATTAAACCTTATCAAGAAGCCCTGTAGATTCCGGAATGAGAACTCCGAGAACAGGATTTAGTTTTAATTCTCAGTAAGATGCCCTGATTTTCCTGTCGATTTGGATTACAAATTCAGTATTTCAGAAGACAGATGCCCAGAAGTTTCCTAGGTTCGAGGATATCATGATTCCTGGTTACCATTAAAAGTATGTAGTAAACATTTGGCAAGTGCAAAACACTTGTCCCATCTCAAAAAAAAAACAAAAAAAGAGACACGGAAGGGGAAGGATTACAGGGTTCACTTTAAGACCAGAGTTACTTCAAAATATGGCAAGAAGTTTCTTTTTGTCCTGGAATCTGACCTTAGTTGTTCTGAGGAACTTAACAAACTTGGAGTGCTCAATAACATTTACAACTTTTAAGAGGACCAGAATTTTGCTGAGTCCTGAAATGACCAATTCATAATATCCAATAGCTAAATTTCTCTGAAATATTTGGAGAGCTCGAAGATCTGTTTCTTGTTTGTCCCATAGCAGACAACCTGGGAATTTTTTGAATTGAGGGCACGTACAACAATGATTCTTTATTCGAACTTAGTTGGAGAACATGTAGTGTCCTGTATGTGAGGACCCTCTTTCCCTTGATTCCTGTTTTGAAACCCTGATTTTTGATTAGCCCTTAGTTTAAAGTCATGTAGATTTTTGATAGAGGAACCGTGGAAAACAGATTTCTTCTCTTTTAATATCACGAGGCCGTGTCGTTTCCTGTATATGAGGATTGCTTTTACAGACATTCATTCCTCGATTCCCTGATTCTTCTTTAGCCATCAGCAAGACGCCCTGTAGATTTTTAGGACTGAGGACTCGTATAACCCAGATTCCCTATTTTTAGCAACAACTGTGCAGTTACCTGTATATGAGTACT
>NW_007023412.1:0-756 GCF_000164805.1 Carlito syrichta
TAAAGGTGTAGTCCAACATTTATTCTTTTGTTTTACACAGCTGGATATTCCAGCACATTAAAAACTGATAATGTTCCTGCTTATGCATCCAAAGCTTTTCAGTCGTTTTGTACCGAGTTTGGCATCTCTCATTCTACAGGAATTCCACATAATCCTCATAGTCAAGCTATCGTCAAAAGCCCACCAAACATTAAAATATCAAATAATTACATTGCGGTAAGGGGAATTCAAATATAGTTCTCCCCATCATATCGTTAATAACTCCATGTTTTTAATTAATCATTTCCAATTGGACTCTCAAGAGCATTAAGCTATGATAAGCCTTTGGTCTCCTGAAAAAAACTGTTAAACCAATGTTAAAATGGGTAGATCTTATAGGTCAATGGAAGGTGCCCAATGTCCTTTTAACATGTGGGAGAGAATATATTTGTGTATTTCCCCAGTGCTTATCCTCACCTTTTTGGGTACAGGAACGTCTAATTAGACATGACCAGTCCTCCACCCCCATCAATGTACAGCCAGATGAGACATAAATCACGTCATCAATCTGAGTTGTATGCAGATGTTGAATAGAAAGAGTTGGTGCCAAAGCTGAAACATCTCACCATTCAACAACCACTTCCACCTCCATCAACTAGACTGAAGACATCTCATCCTTCGTTGTCTCCTACTCCTCAACCCAGACATTACCATCGAGCTATTTTGACTACACAATGCAGACCACCCACATGGGGGCAAATCAAGTGCTCACCCACA
>NW_007023413.1:0-830 GCF_000164805.1 Carlito syrichta
CGCTAGTTAAGTCAGCTAGCTAGCCAGCTAGCTAGTTAAGTCAGGCAGCATGTCAGCTAAATATTCAGCTAGCTAGTTGTCAGTTAGCTAGTCAGGTTGCTAGTCAACTCTCTAGTTAAGTCAGCTAGCATGTCAGCTACCTAGTCACTTAGATAGTTAAGTCAGCTAGCCAACTAACTAACCAGTTAGCTAGCTAGTTAAGTCAGCTATCTAGACAGATAGTTAGCTTGTTAGCTAGCTAGTTATGTCAGCTTGATAGTCAGCTAGCTAGTTAAGTCAGTTGTTAAATCAGCTAGTTACTTAGCTAACTAGTTGGCTACCAACTCAGCTAGCTGGTCAGCTAACTAGTGGGCTCGCTCACTTTCTATCAGGTCAGCTAACTAGTTGGCTCACTCGCCAGTCAACACACCAACTTCCTTGTCAGCTTGCTGCAGGCCAACAGGACAGCTAACCATTTGGCTTAAGTCAGCTCACTGTTATGCTCGCTCGCCAGCTTACTTGTTACGGCAGCTCACCTTTTGGCTCACTTGAAGTTCGAGTAGTTATGTTGGCTCAACAGGCAGCTCACTCGCCGGCCGACTAGGTAAGTCTTTGGACAAGAGAGCTCACATGCCAGCCGACTAAAGTCAGCTGACCAGTAAGCTCATTAGCTGACCGACTATTTAGTTCAGCTGACAAGTTGGCTCACTCGCTGGCTGGCTAGTTAAGTCAGCTAGCCAGTAGGTGGACTAGATAGCCAAGTAGTTAACTAAGCTAACCAATCGGCCGACTAGTTGGCCCACTTTTCAGCCAACAGTTAGCTCAGCTAACTAGTAGGCCAAATAGTTTGG
>NW_007023414.1:0-560 GCF_000164805.1 Carlito syrichta
TTTTCTCAGCTACTGGAGAGGCCGAGGAGGGAGGACTGCTTAATCCCAGGAAGTCGGGGGTGTGGTGAGCTGTGATCATGCCACTCACCCCAGCCTGGGCGAAAAACAAACAAATAAATCAAAGGGATGGAGGACTGGTACATGCTACAACACGGGTGAATCACAGAAACATTATACTATGTGAAAGAAGCCAGACACACACAAATTACATACTATGTGATTCCATTTTTTTGAAATACCCAGAATATCCACAGAAACAAAAAGCAGACTGGTGGTTGCCAGGAGCTTCTGGCAGAAGGAGGTGGGATTGGGGGGGAACTGCTCAATAAAAACCACTAAATAAACGTTTTGGAACTAAGCAGATGTGGCAGTCGAACAACATGGTGAGTATACTAAATGCTGCTAAATTATTCACTTTAAGGTGGCTCTTTTTTAATCATGTGAATTTCACCTAAATCAAAACAAAACAGAATAAAGGACACTCCAAATCTGGAAAAACATGCAAAAAACTTAAAAAATACTGACGGATCGCTCCTAAGAAACCTCGGAGATAATGAGCG
>NW_007023415.1:0-719 GCF_000164805.1 Carlito syrichta
CGGCGAGGTCCACCGTGGGCTCCCAACTCTCCGAACTCAGGCGGTGAAACTACCGCGGGTCCGGCACCCTCGGAACCCGGGTGGCAAGGTCCAACGCGGGCCCCAAACTCTCTAAACCCGGGACGCGAGTCCCACTGTGGTCCCCCGTACCCTCTGAGCCCAGGCAGCGAGGCCCACGGTGGGCTCCCTACTCACCAAACTCAGGCGGCGACACCAACGCGGGCCCCTCTCCCTCTGAACCCAGGCGGAGAGGTCCAACGCGGCTCCCCATCCTCCGATTCACGGCAGCGAGGTCCACAGTGGGCGCCCTACTCTCCGAACTCAGGCAGCGAGACCAACTCGGTCCCGCTCCCTCTGAAACCGGGCATTGAGGTCCACCGCGGGCCCAGCACCCACCCCCTGAACCTAGGCGGCAGGTCCGCTGTGGGCTCTGGACCCTCCAAACCCAGACTTCGAGGTTCGCTGGCCCTGCATCCTCCGAACCCGGGCAACGAGGTCCACAGTGGGCTCCCTTGTCTCTGAACTCGGGTGATGAGACCACCGCGGGTCCCGCTCCCTCCGAACCCGGGCAGCGAGGTCCACCGTGGGATCTCTACTCTCCGAACTTGTGCAGCAAGACCACCACGGATCCTGCACCTACTCTCCAAACTTGGGCAGCGAGACCACCACGGATCCTGCACCCTCTGAACCTGGGCAGCGAGACCCACGGCTCCCCACCA
>NW_007023416.1:0-747 GCF_000164805.1 Carlito syrichta
TACATATTATTATCCCTCTTGTATGGATAAGGAAACTGAGTCACCAGGATATTGAGCAGTTGATAAGAGATTATAGGGCAAGATGCAGAGGTGGTTAACATGTATCTAGTGACTGCTGTATGTTAGGCCCTGTGTAGGATTTTTAAGAACATTATCTTATATATTGTTTTATACACTATGGCTAGCTCATATTGTCCCTATTTTACAAATTAGGATGTTAAGGATCAGTATTACTTGCTTAAAGAAATGATGGGTGAGTGGAAAAACTGGAATTAATATCCAGATGTCTCTGAGTGCAGAAACCATATTCTACATGCTGCAATTTTTGTCTCCTCATAACTTCAGGAGTGCAAATGGCCATGAGTGATGGATTATGGAATGAACTGAAATGTTTAGTCTTGTGTGTAATGAACTGGATTGAGAACATTCATTTAAAAGCCTCCCGTATATTTTGTTGCTATGTCTCATTTCTAATAGTTAGAAACCCATACATAATGACTGATAAACCACTACATTTACTCTCTTTGTTCCCAGGATAATCATCATTGCACATTCAAATATATTTTATTTCGAGATGCCGGATCTGTTTTTAAATTGATTTGCTATTTTCTTATGAACAATTGCATTTGTATGTGTCAACAACTTTTCTATTAGTGAGACTGTGAGATCTTATTACACAGTGTGATATGGCTAAAACTAAAGGAGTCTCAGTCATTGCTGACTTGAGTTTGGGTCAACTATTTGCTG
>NW_007023417.1:0-726 GCF_000164805.1 Carlito syrichta
GATTCCTTTTGCTACATTATTCAAATATAATAATCACTATACGATTTATAAAAGAATTAATGATGAGGTATTAGCTTAATAAGATATAGCATAGTATTAAAGTCCAATCACTAAATCATATAAAAATTAAAGTTTAGACATATGAAACATATGAATTATAGTAAAGTTTTGTAGTTTAAGAATAAGTTTTAACTGAGTTATAAGGCATTACGCTAAATCATAATAGGTTAATAGTATAACTGACAGTTAAGTCATTTAACTAAACTTATAGATTATAGTATAGTGTTAAGTTGATAATATTAATTGTTAAAAATATTGGGAGTCAGTGAACTTGGATTGAACCTAGAGTTAACTTAGAAAAGTTTTTTGTATTAATCAGGGTATAGAACAAAGAGTATAATATGAATGATTCATTGAACATTATGGAAAACACTTTGAACGATTTGTATTGAAATTGTGCACCTGTGACCTTAATGTAAGCACGGTAGGCATCATGAAATTCGAATTGTTTGCTTGGAAATTGCAGATCTTGTGGTGGTCTTGTGATGCATAGTTTGTAAGGCACTGAACTTGTACACCCCCAGTGAGTGATTATCACACTGCTGGAGGGTATAGAAAATGGTATATAAGTTGGAAGGAGTCCGAATAAAATTTGGCTCCAGTCCTGATCAGACTGCTCCCAGAAGAACTGCCTCCGAGTGGTCTTCTCGCCGTCTCCTGATTCTA
>NW_007023418.1:0-782 GCF_000164805.1 Carlito syrichta
ACCGTTTTCTAGTACTGTTTTCCTTAAAATCATTCTCCATGCTGCTGCTGAATTGATGTATCTAAAGGGAAATTCTGATCACTCACTGCTTTGCTTAAAGTTTCTTAACAACTTTTCACTGCTGCCAGAATGATGTATACCCCACGGCATGGCATACATGCCCTACTTACCGTGTACCTCTCTGGCCTCCTTTCTCGCCATTCTGCCTGAGATGCTCCATCCACACTTAATTTCTTTCGGGTCATATCCAGAAGGTACCATACTTTGGGAACTTCGCACATTCTGTTCCCTTTGCTGTAATTGTCCTTATTCCTTCTTTAACTGGTGAACACCTATTCAGCTTTCAACATCTGGTTCCAGGAAACCCCCTCTAATTCTATCTGTTCCTTCAATTTTCCTAAGTCGTACCCTCTCACTGAATCTGGTTTAAGTTCTGTAGGGAATCAGTTTGGGGATTTCAGGACTAGTTGAGGGGAAAGAAGCAATGACCAGGAGTTGGCAGCAATAGTCACAAGCTTTATTTCCACAGATATGTATACAGGGAGGGTCACTCCTGGCATGAGACCTCCAGAAGATAAGGTGTGAGAAGCCACCATTTAGAAGGAGAGAGACGGACAAGGCGACTCCTGGGGGGAAAGGGGGCTCAAGAGGAGGTTTGTGTATCTAGGTGACATTGCTCAGCCTGTGGGGCATCTCTGAGTCAGAAGCTCCAAAGGGAAGCAGCAACTTGCAGTTGTTTATACCCCAGTTTTATCATACCTATGGGCAGCAGGCATTGGGTG
>NW_007023419.1:0-799 GCF_000164805.1 Carlito syrichta
CCAAACGCATGACGGAAAAAGAGCTGACTGCCTTGGTGGTGCTTGTTTAGAATGTCCGTCTCCCTGGAAAGTGCTGTGTGAGAAGTGTGCTGCACTGTGAGGTTCTGGCACTGAGTGTGCGTGCTGTCATTCCTCCTTCCCACTTGTTCCCTTTCGTGTATCTTACGCTCTACAGGGTGACTGCTTGGGCGTGTGGCTTGTCAACCTCTCCCATGCGGGAATGCTCATCTCCCCTGTGCCACAATGAGGGATCTGAGACATTCACAGTTACTCGTGGGAAGGCATTAAGTGTGACCCGGGGGAATTCTGAATTGCTCTTTCTTGACACCTTCTCCTGTCAGGGAAAGCAATGAGACTGTGTATTGCTGGTCAGAGTGGCCTTTCTTAGGCCTGGGGTGCACGGGCACCGTCCTGCCTTAAGTCTGTGCCCAATGTGTGCTGCAGTGTCACCTCTTTGTTGTGACCATTATTCTTCATTGCCGCCTGCCGTAATACCTCATTCTCACTCTTTCCCCTTGATTTGTGTTCCTTTCCATAGAGGGCCTTTGCGTACGAGCGTGAAACCTCCGTGTTTCACGGAGAGAAATCTGCAAGACATAGTGCCGCAATGAGTGACACAAGTGCTCCACAGCCACGAGCAGCATTATGTGTGGATGGGGAGAATTCTAAGTTGTTTTTCCCTATGGCGTTTAAACCTAATAAGGACTACCAAGGCTGTGCCGTTTTCATTGCTGAGTAAGCACGGAGAGCCTCTGTTACACTGGGGGTGAAGCTGGGTCTTCCTGGGGACACGCTATTG
>NW_007023420.1:0-594 GCF_000164805.1 Carlito syrichta
CCGGGTGACTCATGCCTGTCTCCTCAGCACTTGGGTAGGAGATGGGAAGATGGCTGGATCTCGGTAACTGAGACCAGGCTGGACACCATAGCAAGCCCCCACCTCTAGCCAAAGAAAAACCCAGAAAACCTTGGGTGAGGGCAGGCCTCAGATGGAGGATCACCTCAGGTTCAGAGTTCAAGACCAGAGAGGAAGACCATTATGTCGACCAAATGGAAAGCCTGTGATCGCAACGGTTTTGGGAGGCCGAGGCCAAGAGGAAGACCTGACTTGGGTGGTTTGATATCAGCCAGGGCTACCAAGTGAGGAAACAAAAGAGAGAGAGAGAGGAAAAGTAAGAAAGAAAGAAAGAAAGAAAGAAAGAAAGAAAGAAAGAAAGAAAGAAAGAAAGAAAGAGAGAAAGAAAGAAAGAAGGAAAGAAGGAAGGAAGGAAGGAAGGAAGGAAGAAAACCTAAGTCAACATAGAAATCCATTCTCCTGCAAATCTTCTGCCTTCAGTCCTCCCTCCCACATACGAGGGTCTCCTAAACTCTGTAACTTCCATCCACAGTCTCCTCCAGTTGCTGCCCCTGCTTTTGTTGCGGGAGTTCCTGA
>NW_007023421.1:0-795 GCF_000164805.1 Carlito syrichta
GCTAGATAACTCACCTAATTAAATCAGCTGGATCGCCAGCTGGTTAGCTATGTAACAAGCTACTTAATTCAATTGGCTAGAAAGCAGGGCAGCTAATCAATTTAGTTAGCTGGTTAAGACAGCTAGCTAGGTAATTAGCTAATGGGTTAAGTCAGCAGGTTGAGTCAGGTAGTTAGTTAATTAATTAACGTGTTATGCTAGCTGGTTGAGTCAGCAGGCTAGCTACTTAACAAACGGCTTGAGTCAGCTGTTTGAGTATGCTAGCTAGCTAGTTAGTTAACCAATTAAGTCATCTGCATTAGTTAGCTAGCTAGTTTATTAGCTAATGAGCTAAGTCAGCTGGTTGAGTCAGCTAGCTAGCTCATTAGCTAATGAGTTAAGTCAGATGATTAAGTCAGCTAGCAAGCATGTTAGATAACGAGTAGCTAACTATGAAGTCATCTGGTTAAGGCAGCAAACTAGCTAGGCAGCTAACTATTTAAGTCAGCTTGTTAGCTAGGTAGCTAGGTAGTTAGCTAACTACTTATGTCAGCTGGCCAGTTAGGTAGCTAGCTAGTTAGCTAACTATTTAAGTCAGCTGACTAGCTAGATATTTTGCTAGTTAAGTCAGTTAGTTAAGTCAGCTAGTTAGCCAGCTGGATAGCTAGGTAGTGAGTTAAATCAGTTGGCTAGCCAGCTGGCTAGGTGATTAATTCACCTAGTTAAGAGAGTTGGTAAGCCAACTGGCAATGTAGATAACTAGCTAGTTAGGTCAGCTAGATAACTACCTGAATAGCTAGTGATGTCAGTGTGTTA
>NW_007023422.1:0-656 GCF_000164805.1 Carlito syrichta
GATCCTCTATTTCACAAGTTATTCTGTCTCAATATAATAACAAGCAGTGAAGCAAGGTATGAAATACTTAGGACGAATTTTTCAGTGCAGGCACAATGGCTCATGCCAGCACTAAAAAAAATTGTCTTAAGTATTTGTCCTAAGAATTCCAAGCACTTTGGGAGGCCAAGGCAAGAGGATTGCTTGTGCCCAGGAGCCTGGGCAACATAGCATGACCCTTGACTCTACAAAAAAATTTAAAAAATTAACTGAGTGTGGTGGCATGTACCTGTAGTCCCAGTTACTTGATAGGCTGAGGCAGGAGGCTTGTCTGAGCCCAGGAGGCTGAGGCTGCAGTGAACTTCGTTCGTGCCACTGCACTCCAGCCTGGGCAACAGAGTGAGACCTTGCTTCAAAGCACAAAACAAAATAAAAAAAAAAAACAAGAACAACAACAATTGCTTTGTGAAGCTAATAGTAAGAACAGGACACATATACCATGCTTGAACTCTGAACATTTGTGAGCATGGGGACTGATTCTAGAAGGAGATAAGCAAAGTGAAAGCATGCTTCTGTTATGCGGAAGGATCACCGGAGCCCAGCAGGCGGTGGCTGGGAGCGGCCACTGCACTCCAGTCTGGGCGACAGAGTGAGACTCCAACTCAAAACAAAAGAAA
>NW_007023423.1:0-754 GCF_000164805.1 Carlito syrichta
CTAGCACGTAACAGGGGAGCCCAGAACACCCAGAACAGAATAAAGTGTGGTTGCCTAGTTCTTGCCCTCAAAGAAGGTGCTGATCTGGCCCAGGAGATGGGAACAAAACAGGACGCACTAGGACAGAGAATCTGTGCGCACGTGTGCGCGCACACACACACACGTACTCATATGTACACACAAGTGCTCATGTACACGCATGTGCCCGTGTACACACATCTGCTTGCACACACATGTGCTCAAGCACATGCACTTGCATGCACAAACATGCATGTGCTCATCTACACGTGTGCTCATGTTCACACACACACACACACACACACACACACACACACACACACACACTCACACACCCCACCCCGACTGTTGGAGATTCTGAATGTCTGCAAAACCGGGACTTGAGCAAGCCCTGCCCCTTAGCCCTGATCATGGAGAGAGGATTCTCCCAAGGCAACTCGGACCCTGACAAGATCTCCCGCAACCCTGCCCAGCCGGTGTCCTGGGGGCCTGGCTTCTACCAGATGCCTCCTCTCAGGACACGTTCTCTCCAAGCCGGCCAAGCCAGCACAGACTCAGACGCCGCGCATATGACTGGGGTTGAGGTTAGCTTTTGGCCTTAACCGCTGTCCCGAATGAACGCATCAGCTAAAAACCGGGGCGAGGCCCCAGGAGCCGGCCTGGTCTGTATAGTTCCTTGCGAAAGATGCTTCTCTCTCTTGCTCTGCCCGCCCCGACAGGAAATCTGCCTAGGGAA
>NW_007023424.1:0-806 GCF_000164805.1 Carlito syrichta
ATAATGAATTTTTATATATCCATATTCATAAAATCTCTTCTCAGAAGTAATTTCAGAAACTTACAAAATATAGCCATTTTTATTTCTTAGAACTATTGGGGTATCATTCAGTAAACCATTCTGTGAGTTTATTTATACTATGTCCTATGACCCGTAAGATTATATATATATATATATATATATATATATATATCTTTTTTCAAAAGTTTCTAAGGAACTCTATGCAGATAATTTGCACAATTAAGAGAAAAATGCTTTTATAACTCTTTAGACAATTACATTTCTACCTCTTATTTGATCTGTTTATATACAAAAATTATACTTTTTGTTTTTAATTTTCTTATAGACAACTATAAATATTAAATAATGAGTATTTAAGACTCATGTTCTTTGTATATTGTATTTTATTTTATTTGCAACAATAAATATAATGACATTCACATTGATATCATTGGATAAATATATTTCTATCATTGGATAAATATATTTCTATCAATTTCTTATTTAGGTTTTATTTTCTAGCAGTTGTACACTTTCATTGTAACCTTTAACAAAATTCTATTGTTGTTTCTTGCAAGCTTAAGTTAAATATGCACATCAAAAATGAGTTTATAAAACCAATCGAAGATGAGTGGAAAAATGTAGATTTTAATTTACCTGTACATATTTGTGTGCACAATAACTAAATATTTCTAAGAAATTTAGCCTAACTATTTCTCCACAGGAATTAGAGCCCACCAAAACTTATTATATTGGTGTATTATATTAACGTACAGTACAACACCTATAGATAAAGGGTCAAAAAA
>NW_007023425.1:0-785 GCF_000164805.1 Carlito syrichta
TCCTGGTTCTCAGGCCATCCTCTCACCTCGGCCACCCAGAGAACCGGGATGACAGGCTTGAGCCCCCATACCCAGCTTCTAAATACCTCCCAGGGCACCACCGTGAGCCTCACTCCCATCTGACTTCCTAGGACCCCAGAGAGTGGGGCCGGAGTCACCTGCGGAGCCCTCCCCCATGGGGAGCACCTGGTGCAGGTGCATGTCTCCACTGGTGTGCCCACACCTCCACCCGTCTGGTTCCCCTGGGTGAACCTGTTCGCTTCTCCCAGTGGCTGCCTCGGGGAAAGGGAGGTCAAGACTCTCAAACATTCGGGGGGATGGGTATGGCCAGATGACTCATTCCTGTCTCCTCAGCACTCGGGAAGGCCGAGAAGGGAAGATGACCGGAGTCTGGGTGCTCAAGAACAGGCTGGACACCATAGCAAACCCCCACTTCAACACCAAGGAAAACCCAGAAAACCTTGGGTGAGGGCAGGCCTCGTCGTGAGTACCACCTCCGGCCCAGAGTTCAAGACTAGGGAAGAAGACTTGGGTGTCAAACAAATGGAAAACCTGTGTTAGCAGCAGTTTGGGAGCCTAGGCCGAGAGGATGACCCGAGTTGGGTGGTTTGAGAGCTTCTTGGGCAACCTAGTGAGGAAATAAAAGAAACAAAGATAGAAAGAAAGCAAGCAAGCAGGCAAGCAAGAAATCCATTCTCCTGTAAACTTTTTGCCCTCAGTTCTTTCCCCTGCCCCCCCCAATGTGAGGGTTCCCCAGTACAGCACCTTCCAGCCTCAACCTCCCA